>NC_056746.1:1191144964-1191187464 GCF_019279795.1 Protopterus annectens | reverse complement strand
AGGGGAGAAAAGCTCCAGACATGTAACATACATACTTATATGTATGTATGTATGTGTCAGCTTGTCAACCTTTATCATAAATTGACTGTCCACTAAAATTAATCTGGCAGTCTCACAAAATGGCCCTTAACAATGATGTACTTTTGCTTCCAGGTTGGAAGCTGTCAAATTGAAGACATGAATCTGAAAATGTTAGTTTTCTCTAAATATTTAAATCAAATTGCATGGATATAGTGTTCTTAAAAATTGTAATATCTAAGTAAGCAATTGATCTAACTGTAAAAATAATCATATGTAGTACTTAAAAAGTCAGTAGTAGAATTTAAAAATTGCAAAAAAAAAAAATCACAGAGATGATCTTCACCTTCCATCCATAATATCACAATATCATCTAAAAATGCCAACTATAATGTCAAACTCTGTCTAAAAACTGAATTAAAGACATAAGACTTTTCAGAATATCATTGTACTAATCAGCATAAATGAAAGCGCATGCTATCCACGTTTCTAGCCTACTCAGCTGATGGTAATATCCCCCTTCAAAATAAACAAAATTATTATACAATACTATTTCCATTAAATCTCCATGGTGATGGCTGTAGACGATAGTCACTGCTGAAGTAATACCCCAACCCCACGGGTAATGGGGGGAAAAGGGTCAAGGATGGATGAACTATTTCCATCAAATGTTCAAAAATGGAAATGCCCACAGCTGACAAATTTCTTTATTTTATATTGACTTCCCTAAACCATTCTAAAATAGTGGGGTGAGGAATCACTGAAAATAAGTCGCTAATGTCAACAATCACCAATATAGTATCAACTGAAAGCTCTACTTTTCTTAGGCAAGCCAAAAAGTGCCATGAGTCCTTTACTATATATTCAAACTGACCACAAACTTTTTTTATTTTTACACACATACACACACACACACACACAAACACACACACACACACACACACACACACACACACACACACACACACACACACACATATATCATATAATCCAGGTGTCACCAGTGTCCTTTCAGCCTGCATGTGTGGCTTATGGATATAACTCTGTGTGAATCATTAGATACTGCAGAAACTGGCTAGGCATGTTCTTAAGGATGGTTGTCTAATCACTTTAATATCCACTTTAATATCTACTATGGGCTGCTGGAAGGTTCCAATGGCCTGGGTAGTTACTGCAGTTACTGTCTGCATTTACAGTGATAGCAGTGGAACCCCTCTCACCATATACTATTATCCCAGTCAGAGGTGCTGGAAGCTGCTGAAGGCTGGGGGGGGGGGTGGAGGGTGAGAGGGGCACATGGTGTTCTAAAAAGGGCAATTTTTTAAAACTATTTACTACCACAGCATAAGTTCACTTGAAGGACATTTTAAGCTTAGCCAGTTTCCCTTTTGGTGCTTGAATTAACATTTCCTGATTGGTCTTATCTATCCCATGCTGATAATTGTACATTAGCCCTAGTGAGAATAACTGTGATCATACCATAGATAATTTGAGGGGGTCCATGTAAGGGATGCAGCATTTAGGAACTGCCTCTATCCATTAGTAGCAAGAGTGGCAATCCTGCAGTACATTTTCTATTACCCATCCTTAGATCCAAGTTGCACTTGAATATGGACAGGGATGAACTTTGTTTTACTTGAATGGATAGTCTGTTCTGGAACAGTGGTACCTTCTCTGATATATATCCATCTCTCCATAACATTTCGTTTAGATTTCTGGACTGCATATTTCTGGTGCTATTTGACTTGCTGATGTTTAGTAGGTCCATCAGTATTAGGTCAGAGGATGTCTTGTATGCCAGACACAGGTCACCTCTGAGCACTCTGTAGGATACTGAGTATAGTGATAAATCTTTGAGGTGGTCCATGCAAGGCCTATTGTTTAGGATTTGTGTCCTTTTAGTAAGGTATCTCTGTGGGTATTCCAATTGTTGCATGGCTCTGGACAGATACATACCGAAGTGGGTATTATACAAAATGATTGACCAATTGAGGGCTTTGTAAAGGGGGACAATAACATCTCTAGAGCTAGTTGCAATCAGTTTGTTTATAAGCTGTGCATTATAGACTTTATGACTCTGGGCACATGTTGGTCAAAAGTTAGGTCACTGTATACACAAGTTCCCAAATGGCAAACAATTGGGTCAGTTCTCTGGGGGTGTTGTAAATTTGGCAGTTCCCTGGAGTAGATGACTTCCCAGAGGATATGGTAATGTATTTTTTTGGAGTTTAGTTTCAGTTCATGATTCAGGCACCGGTTATTGTTTGGGACAAAAGCAGGGTAATAGATTGGGCCCCCTACCCCAGAGCAGCCCCTCCTGCAGCAACCTCCTACTGCTCCAGCAGCAGCCCCCTCCCCAGCCAGCCCAGTGTTCCATTACTTGGCTATTTTTCCTCATTTACATAAATATTGTTCAAACCTGTCAACGTGAATACTGTTTTCTTATTTACTTCTACAATGATTATAGATATTGAAATAAAAAAACAAACACAGATAGCCATTTGCCAAACAAACAAAACAGTCTCACAATGAAAACAGACTTAGCATGAGCAGTAAACTTCTATGCCCTTGAAACTCACATTCATTGAATTAGCATGAAAACCCACATTCATTTTGCATTTGGCAAGTGGAGGACTAAGCTTACCTCTGGACTATTTTCAAACCACAGGCTCCAAACACATTTTTAGAGCCATGCATACATGTATGCAATCTTTGATTCACTTTCCTGATTGTATTTAAATTATATTCTATGTATAATACAGCACACTTGTTAGAGCTTGCTTTAAATTGCTTTAAATTTATTGTTTTGAACATTTTCCAGTAAGCAATGACACAAAATTTGTGAACCAATAATGACAAAGCTGCCCAATTCAGAACATTTCCATCATAAAAGTCTACTCAAACTTCTGTCATTACAATCCACCAATATAAGTAAATATGCACAATCTCTGAAGAAGTGAAAGTCATCTAAATAATTCCACATTAAAGAGATCTGTAACTAATGAAGTGGTTGCTGCTAGCAAACAACTTTGTATTTCATTGTTTCTTCTACAAATAAAGTGCATGTTGCCCTTGAAGAATTGCCTATGTTACATTAAAAAATGATAAGCTAGTATTATTGCAATAGGGTGTGGATGGCAAACTGATATCAGGTTGATAGTTACTAGGTAATTCCTCCAAAGGAGGACATTCATAGGACTGTAGCATCCACTCCCTTTAAAGTACAATATAGTAGCAGCAATCCATCTGTATACTGTGGGAGTAGAACCCACAGCCTTCTGCATCAAAAGCAAGAGTACTACCTGTTGTGCTACTAACAATGCCAACAGCCTTGGCATAATCAGCACTAAACTTCTGCTCCCCTTAAGCTCTCAGCTCCTCGTAAAATCCACTTGACACTCAACTAACTCTGTGAATAAAGGCAAACAGGAGAAAAAACACTCTCTTGCTATTGAAACACAATTTATTAATCCACAAGTTTAGCGCTTTCATCTCTGACTATTCAGAGACTTCTTCAGAACATAAAACTGTTGGTAAAACTTCTTTTTAAAAGATATAAGGAACACACCCCCTTACCCAAAGCCAATCAGCAATAACAGAAGTATATTTATTCAAGACATGAATTCTTAAGAACATGAATTTTTAAAGTAACCATGACTAATAAGCTACAACTCTGATAAAATACTTCAGTACATTTCACCTAATATATAACATAACCAATGTATAACCAAAAATAAATAAATAAATAAATAATTTAAATAAATAATTTACCATCCAAGCAGAATAATAGTAAAAATATATATACACATCACAATCTCATACATTATCAAATAATATAATTTAATTTAAATGTAACAGTTCCATGTGTGATCTATCTCTCTAAAGCCTTTAACCTTAAAAAACTTGTAATGGAGAGAGACTCATTTAAAAATTCATGAACTTTAAAAATTCATGTTTTTTATGTTCTAAAGAAGTCTCTGAATAGTGAGAGATGAAAGCGCTAAACTTGTGGATTAATAAATTGTGTTTTAATAGCAAGAGAGCATTTTTTCTCCTGTCTGCCTTTATTCACTGTTTTTGGTTTCTATTTGTGGAATATGTATTCAACTAAATCTCTCAACTTTGCAGCAGAAGAATTCTGGAAAAAGCCAACATTTATTGGGGGGGAGGCAAAGGCCCAAAACCAGGGACACACAGGTTCATAGGATGATACTAGGCTATTGGCCTGGAGGCCCTTATAAGCCTAGCCAAATATTTTGCCATGTTCCCTCAAAGTCAGCACCTGTTTCCCCTGTCCAGCAGGGACACAGGTGGGATCCTGGGGTGTATTTTCCATTTTCCATCCAGTCATCGAGGTTCCTCTAAAACAGGGCTAGAGAGGTACTCTGCTTGACATGGAGAGAGAGTCTATTCCACAGACAGGGGGAGTCTTTGGGACACAAATCTATCCTGCCAACAAGTTCTATTAATGTCACAGACCAGGTTAAGGTCTTATGTGTAGCTTGCGTGAGTGGAGTTTGTCTTACGGATATGCAGCAACTCCATCAAGGCTGGATTTGAAATGGCCTTGTATGCCAGACACTGGTCACCTCTAAGCAGTCTGTATGAGACTAAGTAGAGGGACAGAACTTTTAGCCTATCTGTACAGGATAGGTGTTTGAGACCCTGGATTTTCCTGGTCAGGATCCTCTGTGGTCTCTCCAACTGCTGCATGTGCTTGGCAAGGTGCATGCTGAAGGGGGCATTGTACTATGGGTCTGATAAGAGAGGAGTACATGGATGTTATGACCTCCTTGTTCCTGGATAAAATCCCCTTATTTATGAGGTGGGCCATGTAGAAAGCCTTCGGTACAATGGATACAAGGTGGTAGTCAAAGGTCAGGTTGCTATCAACCTGGGTGTCCAAGTCCCTCATGACTGATTGCATACTTAGTACATGGTTATTAATGTGATAATTAGTGAGGGGGACATTTTCCCCAGAAGGGATAATGATACATTTCTTGGGCATTCAGTGTGAGGCCATGCTTCTGGCATGAGTCATTAGTTTGGGTAAGGCCCTCTTGGAGGATGTTCACATCACTAAGGGAATTTAAGACAGCACCCAGCTTGCAGTCATCTGCAAACTTGGTCAGCCACAGACCACTGGTTTTGGCTTGCATCTCAGAAAAGTATATTCCAAACAGTAGAGACCCCAAGACCAATGGGTACACCGCTCGTTACAGGTCTACTACTGGAGGTGGCCTCCCTTACTTTGACTGAGTGGGTTCTATCAGTGAGCCAGTTAGCTATCCATCTGGTAACATACGAGTTGATGCCTAGATGGGAGAATTTACCTATTATGCCTGAGTGGGGAATAGCGTCAAAGGCTTTGGCTAGGTCAAGGCAGGTGGTGTGCAAAGTCTTATCCTCATATGTGGCTTTGGCGACTATTTCAAATAAGTCGACCAAATTTAACAGGCATGATCTCCCTTTGACAAACCCAAAACTGTGTGGGGTCAAGTGTCTGGAGGTTGCCAATGTCCTTGTTTATAAGGTCCGTGATAATGCGTTCCATGGCCTTGCAGATCTGGCTTGTTAGGCTGATGGGCCTATAGTTGCCTGGGTCAGTGGATGCTCCGCCTTTGTGTAGAGGGATGACAGTGGGTGTCCTCCATTCAGCTGAGATGAAAGTGGTGCTCAGACTTTGGTTGAATAGGGTGCCTACATTTTAAACACTGCTTGTATAATCTTAGAAAGTTGCTAGAATAAAGTGTTTTGTGTTATCATGTGTTTCCTGAAAGATAGGAAGACTGAAACTTAAAGGGTTATCATTATTTAGTGAATTTAGTTCTCACTGATTTGCCAAAAAGCCACAAATTTTAAGAGGAACCAGAGGGACCAAAAATATGAACCAAATATTCCGTGACAATCTAGACAGCTGAAAGCTATGGACTCAACTCCTTGAATCACAAGTAGTGGTATGGGTAGAGAATTCAGGCTCTTGTACCTAAGGTACAGGATTTGAGCCTGAGTAACACTAACCACCAGGTATACCTAACTGGGGCATCACACACACACACACACACACACACACACACACACACACACACACACACACACACACACACACACACACACACACACAGTTTCCAATTCACACACACACAGCAATGATCAGCAAAACACTCGGGCAGCAACAACAAATGTGATTGAAGCAGCAGCATATTCACCAAATGTGATCAAACTAATCCCCAGCAAAAACACCACTGGGCAGCACCCTTACCTGGAAGCAGCAGCATACTGAGCACAGAAAACTCTTGTATCTTAAAATTGCACAGGTGGATGGGCAAGAACGCATGCAAAGATGTATGGAAACATCCTAAAGAAGGACACATGGGTCCTCCTTAAAGAAGACGCTGTCACAATGGTCAGACCATCTGAAGCGTTTCTGCCCAGGCCTCCCCTGAAAATAGGCTCTGTTCTAGTCGGACTTTCCTGGTCAACAAAATGATAAATAAAAATAAATAAAAAGTGTGGGGGCTGCTGCCTCCCCCTCGCTTTATGGTTCCAGCACCCATGATCCCAATGTATAAATTACTACATACTGAGAATATGTGCATCCATATGGAAACAGTTGAATTGTTACTTGTGAAAGAGGGATACAGTCAGGATTCTGGCCTTGAAGTGCCACCTTGTATGTCAGACATACACAGCTGGACCTGAAAGTAACGCTGTTGTTCCTGTGCTCTCATAATGGTAATGATAACTAGAACACTTTTTAGATAACTTTTTGGTGATTGCACTCTGTTTTAAGTTGCCTGCAAGTACACTGTATCCAAATGTACCAGCACATACTTGCCTGCAAGTACTGTGAATTTGAAGTCTTGGTATGTGGATGGTCCATCCCTTTTTTAATTTCTCCATATCGTTTGGGTTTCTAATACTATGATGGGAATGGACCCCATTCCTAAGTCAAAGTATGATTAAAGTTCATGAAATTAGTATTGTTTCAATCTTTGATGTCAGCCAAAAGTGCTCTTCACAACACGTGCAATGTGCCCAGTAATGACTCCTTCTGCAACTTGTATGTCTTTTGGCTTTTCCCGGTTAGGGGTCGCCACAGCGGAACTCCGGTCCGCTAAAGATTGGTAGTTGATTTTTACATGCCGAGTTACCAGCCCTGACGCACAACCTTCAACGAAGGTACGTCCATTCATGCATGTCTCCACGCAGAAGACGCGCTAGCTAAGAATCGAACCAGACAGCGACTTACTGTGAGGCGACAACATTACCGCAGCACCACCACCGCGGGTTTTAGTTACAAGTATTGGTAACATATCTAAATATGATTGTAGATTCTTTTTTATAAGACCCATTGCTCCTACTACTATTGGAACTGTCTGGGTATTTTTTTTTCCACATTGCTCTCATTTCTGCCTGCAGTTTCTGATATTCTATGACTTTGTGTCTCTCTGTACGCATGACATTGTTGTCACTGGGTGTGGTGATTTCAATGATTAATGCTACTTTTGTCTTCTTTTCATGGACCACTATATCCATTTTTTTAGCATCTATCTTTTGAAGTGTTGGTAATGGGTGATCCCATGTGATGTAAACTTCATCAGTTTCTATGATGCTTTATGGCTCATGTTTCCAGTGTATTTTCAGCCACTTCAGTACCATAATGTTTGCACAATCCCCAGTGCATCAGTCTTACCACATTATTACACCTTTCAGTATACAGTCTTTCTGCAATTAGTATGTCATAACGAGCAAGGAGGTGTGCAACAGTTTCCAATTCAGTTTTACAAAACCTATGTTTTTCTGTTTCTCCCACATGTTTAATGGACTTTGTAAACCAGCGTGTATGTAGCCCACTTTCTTGGTGCGACAGTAATAATGGTCCACTTTATGAATCACTTCCTATGACCTCAGTTACATACCAATTTCATTTGCACTGATCTGAGAAAAGGTGTATTGCGCATTATTTTTATGAACAGAACCACTAATAACCAAATTTGAAAAAAAGACTTTTGGTGATAGCACAGCAGAGCATTTTAACTTACAAGTCATTGCAAACTGTAATAATCTCCACATGAAGAATACGTTGGGTAAAATAAACTTCAGTACTGACTGTGACACTTTTAGTTTATTTGTTGTCTCTGAAAGTCCATTCAACAAACATTTATTTATCAAAGTTGGCATACATATGTGCATTTCATCAAATCCTAGTTTATATTGTGCTACTTATGCACAAAGATGCACAAATTATGAAAATTTTCAGGAACCTGACAACACGTTTGATGTGATCTTCATTATAGGTTAAACAAAGTTAGTTTTGCTATACTGTTAATATAGCATGAAGTAATACACCTTTTTCTGAAAACTGACATCATAAAAAGGTACAGCTTTGTCACTACATTAAATGGTTTTCTGCTACTTTATACACTAAACAGTCTTTTCAAGGCACTGAATGGTTAGTTGTTACTTTACAAACGTTTCACTGAGAGCTATGCCATCTGGTATACTTTTCTCATGTGTGAAGTAGAACAGTCTTTCTGTTCCACTCTGTAGTTCAGAAAACTGATAAACCTTTCACTATCAAACTTGTCAAACTTCAGTCATTCAATGGTACACCTTATTAAAGTATATATAAAAATGTTTTTATTTATTTAAGATGCATTTATTTCACATAGCACTTTCAGTGAGCCTGCCCAAGGTTTTCCTTTTACATGGGACACTCATTCTATGCCCCATACCCCATTTTCTAGTCTGGGTTTATAGTGTAACCATTATTCACTTGCCTGACACAGAAAGTGTTGCAAGCCTTCGGAAAGTGTATGGAAATTTATGTACAGTAACATATTTCATAGTTTAACCAACATAGTAGAAAAACATTTCCCATTTGCATAAAAGAATGTTCAATAAAATGAAGATTTATACTTTCTTGCTCTGCTGTAAGTCTTAAACAAGATGCATAGTCCCTCTTCTTGTTTCTTCAGGATTCATAGCATTCAATTGTTAATTTTCTTAAAGTCGGTATGTAGATTCTAGTGAGTGTCCCATGGTACCTGCTCTTGTTGCCCAGAAGTGATGTACTACACTCCAGGATACTATCAAATTATTATTTTACTGTTTTTTGTCTTTTACATGGATGTCTCTCTCAGCATGTTATCCTGGGTTTTAATTACATCCCCTATAATATCACCACAGGAAGCAGCCATCTTTATTCCTGTTTGTTGTCTACCTCTTAGTTTTGAATTTTATTCAATGTAAAATAATCCTTACTACATGCTTTCTGTCATTTTTTGCCATAAATAATCATACTGCTTAACTGTGCATAATTTTGCTGTATGTCCAGGTTTTTTCTCTTGTGAGGTTTTCTGGTAAATTGTTGTGGATTAAAATCACTAAATAAGGACAGACATTTAAGTTTCAAACCACATATCCTTTGGAAAAAATGTGAAATGTGTTATTTTAGCACATTTTTAAGTTTGTAAGAGCAACATTTAAAATGCGTCCCTGATTTTGGGCCTTTGTCTCTCTAGTATCTTTGCCTTTGTCCAGATGTCGTGTGCTAAGAGGTTGCGAGGTATGCAAACAATGAGCAGTTCCTTTTGAAAGCACTATTTTTGTGATAATGCTACACACCACAAAGATGGTAATAGTGAGCATTTCCAACAATGAGATGGGTGAAAATGCAGCTAAAAAGGTAGTTCTACCTTCTCTTAACTGTTATTAATATGCATACAATTACTATCATGATCAGAAAGTTAGGGTTTGCAAAACTACATTAGCGACTATGGAATCCAGCACCACACCAGCACATTGATGGCACTGCATCCTTCCTTCCCATATTAGCACATCCAGTATGGGCAAAGGTTCATCTAACAGTCAAGGCATTCAGTTTTAACTGCTTAAGTAAATCTCTCAACTGAAACTACATATAATGCAACCTGTCTCCAGTAATGTAAAGGCAAACAGCAGTAAGAGTTCAACCATGGGGTACTGTTTATGGTAGTAGCAATTTCTTATTACAAGCGTCAGAATATTTAGTACAGAATCAGGATTCTGGCAGTGGGAATCAAATCTTGGTATACCAGCACGCTACTACAGAAAATACATACACAGTGATAGCCATGTACTACTTGCATATATACATAATGGGTCTATATTAGAACATCGAAGTTTCAGGTCTTCGAATGTTCTAATATCGACACCTAGTAACAGAAAACCGATAAGACCAAAAATTTAGAACATCGAATTTTTTCCTAGAGAAAAAATTCACTGTTCCAAAACACATACACACAACACAAACACATCAAACACACAGCAATCCACACACATACACCTAAAATCTTACATCTAAACCTACACTAAACTGTACATACACCACTATCTACCCACTTACCTTAAGCCAAACCCTAACCCTAAGGTCCATCACTATCGCACACACACATCTCACCCGCGTCCTAACCCTAACTCACCTATCCCACCCTAACCCTCATGTCTAAACATTCGCACACTTACCTGACCTGCGCCCTAACCCTAACTCACCTATCCCACCCTAACCCTCACGTCCACACAATCTCCCACTTACCTGAACCTGACCGTAACTTTTCACCGCATAGCTGAAAATAGCAAAGCGACAATAATGGACAACCGAATTCTTTCCCTAGGAAAGAATTTGGTTATCTGAAAATTTGCTATTTTCAACTTTCGGTTACTAGCTGTTGATATTAGGACATTCGAAGACCTGACACTTCGATGTTCTAATATAGACCCTATATAACACTGGTCTGCCATAAACCTCAGTGCATTATGCCACACGTTCTGTCACAAACTAAGTATTGTAGAGCAGGTCTTAACTTTTGCAGGTCCTGGCTTCTAAATGACTCTGACCATAGCACTTAACCAAACAATAGCAGCCAAATCATCTTTTAAAATTCAGGCAGTTGTACTACATTTTCAACAATTAGGCAGAAGGTAGTTATTTCTTCATGGCTGAAATCACTTTTTTTTTTTGCAATGCTTTTAGAATGATAAACAGAAGAACTATTCTTTTAGATGTTACCTTAACTATTTTCTGCTTAAAATCTTATAAATTCGACTTTATTGTATGGCATGTCAGAACTATTGTTACAGAGGGATAAAGCCATGACTGTGATGCAAATGACCCATGCTTGACTAGCAGCTTGGGTACATCCTGCAGCTGGCAGGGGAAATTAAAGGAATGCAGAGACTTAAGACAGCTTACCTGTCATGGGGGAGGGTTGAACAGTTTATGTCTAGGTATATTCTCTGTCACTGAATCCAAATGGGTAGATGGGGGATCACACAGAGGTGCTGTCTACAACAGGACAAGGCCATGGTAACAATTCATGGAAAGGGTGAACACCAATCACAAGGCCTATTGTATGCCATGCCTTGGATGCTATGAGCATGTGCAGGGGTCCCTGGGGTTTTGGTATAACAGCACACTGTCTGAATGATGGTCCTCATGATTGGTTCTCATCCACTGAGTAGTAAGGGGCCAACTAGCTGCAGGGAGCCTGATGGTCATCAGGCAGTCAGTAAAAAAAAACTTATTGTATGATATACTGCAGCCTACTTAATATAATCTGCTATACTATCATTCTTCATTTAAGGTACATTTAACTGCCTTCCCTATCAGGTATTCCATGAAGTATAACACTGCAACTACAACATTATCTCCTATTAAAGACTCACAACAAACTCTGCTTGGACTTCAGTATCTTCCAAATGGATGCACACTACCAATAATAGAACAGCTAAGTACCATGTGACATTTTTTTTATTTATTTGTTAATTGGGCAAGCCCAATGAACATAAGCATTCCTTTTCAGGAATGACCTTGCAGCACTCATTGGTTAAGTGACTTGTTCTGAGTCACAAAGTAGACCAATGGAGGCTAAATGTATCAAACCTTGGTCTATAGGATGAAGCCTATTAAAAAGTCGTAGCTTTAATCCTTGGTGCTATTTACAAGATGAGTCAGGTGGTGTTCCTGACACAATGAAGACACTGTCGTCAGAGTTGCTACTGTAATGACCCTACAGAACTCTCATTCCAACTACTCTGGAATACTTTACCAATCACAATTACTGGTCAGCGTCTGAGTATTATGTAAAGCTACAGCACAGCAGGACTCTGGTATCACCAGCCTAACATGCTGTCTACAGCCTTGAGTAAAAAAAGAGACACTTTAGCTGAATATGCACTTTGGAAAAAATCAATTTATATTTTAAGACTTAGAGATAAGGTAGATTCTTCTTGTAATGGACTGCTTTTGCTGACATGAACATAATATTTTTCAGAATGCTCCACGGTAATCATTTCCATGGCAACAAACTATGACTCCTAAACATTGAGACATACACAATCGTATGCAGGCTGGCAGCTGCAGATCTTAAGCTTAAAATGAGTAAACTAATGGTAGCATGATAGCTTAACATTTTAGCTTCGGTTTCACCGTTCTAGTGTTTGGGGTTCAATTCCTATCCTGTGTCATGGTCTGCATGCTCTTCCCATGACTGCATGGATTTTCTTGGACTTTTCAGCTTCCTTCTATCTCCCAAAAACATGCTTATTAATTGGTTGTTTTGCATGCTCTGGTAGCTTAGGCCAAAGCTGCAAAAAAGCCCTAAGAATGATTGGTTCAAATACTTAGATGACAGATAAATAAAAGTATCAAAGATTAATCTTCTGCCTACATACTTCAGTATATCATTCACAATCCCTAGAGCTTTTCCAAAATATAGTAAAAATCAATTATATAGTGTGACGTTACACTGCATTTCCTTCAGCTTGTAGCAGATATATTGCATGCATTTCAAAGAAAATAATGTGGCCATTTGAAACCTAACTAATGCAAATATCAGAAACAATGGGGACATTTCTGCATCACATCAGATGTGACATCTGTTGGTGAAGGGAGATGGGAAATATTTAACAGAATTACGTATAAGCTTTAACGAAATGGATATGTTTCTGAGTGCTGGTAACGTTTTTTTTTTTTTTACTACATGCAGACACACAGGTGATAAAGAAATAGTGTATGGTAACAAACATTAAGGATTTTGAGGGCTCCTTCAGTGGCATAGAAGGATAAAGGTCTGACTATGACCTAGGAGTACCAGGTTTGATTAGCGACTTGGATAACTGCCAGAGTGGCAGGGGGGATAGGCATTACCATCCCAGGGTGGGTTGTCAGGCAGACCTATGGGTGACTATGGTGTCTTTCCTTGGTAGTGGCTATAGACATGCCTTAAGAGGGATATAGGGTGGAGACATGGCTCAGCTGCTGTGGAGTTGGGGTGGTATACTGCATGGCTCCATTGCAAGCCTGCCCCCCAGGCAAATCATTAGGTCTACAAAGGTTGGGTTAAATTGGTGAGTCATAATTGGAAACTCCCCGGATAAATGCACAGACATGCTAAGCTCCAGATATCTACATCAGCGACTGGTGCCAGCAACACCAAATTAAGACCGGGAGAGTGGGTGAACAGCTGGAGGACTCGGCGAGGACAGTTACTAGGGTGTCAGACTGATACAAAGAAAAGACAGTAGTGGGGAGAAAAACATTAAAGATTTTGGTGAAACAGGAGAGCATATGCCTGAGTCAGGTTCAAGAGCTCTAGTGGTTACAACTGGATAAAATGTGAGGTCATAATCTGAAGTGCCAGTGGTATTGTAGGATAGATGCTGGAGGCAGGTTCAAGAATGGGGGTGTTGTAGTAGGATATATGCAAGTGACAGTATCATCACTACTGGATGTATGCAGACGACAGTATCATCACTACTGGATATATATACAAGCGACAATATCATCATATAGGATATATGCAGGCGACAGTATCATCACTACTGGATATATGCAGGTGACAGTATCATCGCCACTGAGGGAACAATGTCATGCATGGAGAGATGGGTCACAAGTGCTGAGGACACAACAGCGTGTATGCTGGTGACAAGGCCACAAGTGCTGAGGACACAACACAAAGTATGCTAGTGATAAGGACATAACTACTTATATAATATATTACAATAAGGTGTACACAGTGGATAAGCCTGCAAGTAGTTATTTCAAATCATGAATTCATGGTGAAGCACATACAAGACGTTTGATGACAGAGAAAGATACCTGCTGCGGACAGTTTCATAGAGTGCCAGTGAAGTATGATGCAATAGGAACATGCATCAGATATGCAAGTGTTGCTGAAATGGGAAAATACAGGGCTGGGACAAATACACATCCATCCAACACACATTCTGGTTAAAACTGCAGCCTTCATAGAGTCGGTACAATTGTCAATGAAATCACATAATGCTAATGCAAACAAAAAGTGACCCATATTGCCTTCTACCATGTGGTAACCTGCTCAGATGTTTTGTATCTCCATGCCCATACTTGCATTCTAATAACAGTCTGCAGACATTCATTCATTCATTCACTATCTGAATACCCACTTATATACGGGAGAGAAAGAACATATCTAGGCACTTAGTAGGTTCAATACAAAAAAACTAGTCCCAGATGGGACACCAACCCACTGCAGGCTGCACATACACCACACACACACACACACACACACACACACACACACACACACACACACACACACACACACACACACACACACACACACACACACACACACACACACACACACACACACACACACACACACACACACACACACACATACTCACTAATGCATGCACAATCACTAATGAATGCATGCAAACAGACACACACATATATACACCCACACTTTCTAACAAAAATATGTATACCTAAAGAAATTTAATGGAATGCCAATTTACCTAATGCATATGTTTAGGATATGGCAGAAAACTGGAGAACTCAGGGAAAACTCAAATCTACAAAGGGAAACATTTTGAACAGACTGGAAAACCAAGACCTGTGAGGCAACAATGCTAACATCTGGGCCATGATCCACCTCATATACAAACAATGATTAAATATTTCGTAAACTTCCAGCAATTTATCTGGTACATTTCTACATCACTTTAAACTTCTAACTTTAAGCTGATGATATGCAGCAGTCACAGCTTGTTCATCAAACAGGTACTATTCACCACGCTATTAGACTTCTTATATTTAGTGAAATGCATCAAAACACTCTCCCACAAAGAAGGGGTTTTAAGATAATTAAAGGAGTTTCCAAATGATAAAGAAAACTCTGTGGGAAGGAACTGTCCGTAATAGAAATGCCATATAACAACTTGTTACATCTGAAAAGAGTTACTGTACAGTCAAAAAGGTCCCTATTAATTTGACGAAACTTAAGCTTGTCGAACATCAAAAGATCGACAGCTAAAGATCGAAACGTCCAAACCGCGAATGATCAGGTAAGCAAATTTTTTCCCATGGAAAGAATTTGCTTGGCTGTTACACAAAACAAAAATCTTTCAACCTAAATTAAGTGGGGGGCTGTGCCCCCAAACCTCCCTAACTAAATATACTAACTCCAAGATCGTTCCACATTGTGGAAAGGGCAAATTCCCATTAATGGCTAAGCAAATTCTTTCCCTGGGAAAAAATTTGCTCAGCTTGCCGTTCGCGGTTTGGCTCTTTCGATCTTTAGCTGTTGATCTTTTGTTGTTCGACAAGCTAAAGCTTCGTCAAATTAAAAGGGGCCCAGTCAAAAATATATACACCATTTTACATTTAGCATTACTTATTTACTATTTATTTGGCAGTAATTTTACTAAGTTCAATTACCAGATTTGTACATACGTCTTAAACTATTAGAGCAAGAAATCTGGGCAAAGCCATAAATAACAGGGGAACAAAAGCCCAACAATATGGACAATTTTTAAATATTGCTCTTACAAACTTAGAAAGTTGACAGAAAACAGGTTTTGTATTAGCATGGATTTTCTGAAGGGTATGAAGTCTGCAACTCAAATGTCTGTCATTATTTTCTGACTTCAATCATTAATGACTTCTCACTGGTTTGCCAGTAAACCACAATTTTATGAAAAACTGAAAAAAAAATATGAGGCAAAAATCTGGACAGTTGAGAGGAATAACTGAAAGTGCAGTCATCAGTAGGGCCATTACTTGCCTCTTGCTAGTCATATGGGATTGGTACCACATTCATGCAGACAGATCACTGGCATTATGGAGGTTTTTATCAACATTATTTGAAATGAAAGTGCTCAGTCAAAGACTGCAGGTATGGACCCCATCAGGGTAAGAGATAAGATATGGCACAGGACAGTGGAGCACAAATTTATCTGCATAATAGTATAACTTTCCTCCCAACACAGTACTGCTCAAGTGAGATTCTATAGAGGAATAACTAAGCACATCATTATCAGTAGTTATTAAGCCCAGAGCGTGGCAGTGGCGACCTCTGTGAACAGGACACCAGAGATACATAAAAGTTTGTGAGGAACGGGAGGATGGCTCTCCCTGACATAGTGCTTGTGGGAGGTTCCTGAAATAAAGGGAAAGCTCGCAATGTAAATCTGACCTTTGCCAGAATGGATATAAATAGATCAATAATTGTCTCGATTGGACTAAGAAATGGGGAATACATTCTTCACTACTGAGATGAGGTTCCAGTATCCGTCTGATGAAATTGTTTTTTTTTTTACAGTCTAAGTCATTTTAGAGTGCTATATTTTTACCACTGAATTGTTTTCTTTGAATGTATGTTGATTGGAATAGTGTTGAATTTGATAATTTTCTGCACTTTAGGCAGCTTTATTGCTTTAGTTGGTTACTTCTTGCATTCCAGGCCCATTTTGTGATTTAAGAATCTGGAAGGGTTAGTGTTGTTCTCGGGTGGCAGTGAAAGGCAGCATGGTCAGATTCTGTGCTGTAAATCACCTAAGAAATTTTAGATTGTGCTAGTTATAATTTGCCAGGGGACATTTTATTTGTTTGCTGATTGTTTTGAACCTCTATAAAGGCATCGCATTTGCATGAAACATGGCTCTGCGCAGCAGGTTTTAGCAGTGTCCTGTATAGATGAAGGCACCTAGAATTGATATTCTCCCTAAAAAAGTAACTTTCAGACATCTGTTTTACTCAGCTGTGCAAAGGTCAACTAGTTGTGTAGAGACAAGCACTGCCTCGTGTGTTTTGGATTAGATTTTCCCATTACTATTCTCCTCCTCTGATTACCTAAAAAGAGACAGTAACGAAGGACATGGACTTTTCTGCTATCGCTGCAGTCAACTTGGTAGATTTGGCATCCTGAGACAATTAAGCAATTGCCTTATGTGTACTGACAACCAACTTAGTCTTAAATCAACAGATAAGGAATATAAGAGATGAATTTCCACAATGTTACTGGAGGCAACGCACTCATAATTCCAAACAGGTGTACATCCCCTCATACAGAATGGATCAGAAACAATGACCCACATATGTGAGGCACTTATGTAAGCTTCTTAAACCTCAAAGTCCATTCAGACATTGGACCTACAACAAATATCCTCAGCAGACCCCAAAGCACTCAATTAAACAACACATACAGCCACATCTCATAGATCCTCACCTTCAAAGTCCATAAGGCAACACAGACACACAAACCAATATTTTAGTCATGTGTGACACACATATATCACAATCACTAGGCTGAATAAGGAAAAAAGTCTCATTCAGTCGTCTCTCGGTAGCTGGATCTGCCAGATCATGCACTCTGGTCATTGGGCCACACGTACCAATAAGAAGAGGGCAGCTGCCCTAAGCACAAGGTGTTATTGGCCATGACTGGTTGATCACTATCCCTCTTTTGTGATAATTCATACCAGATTTTAAATGTTGATATTGCATCTGCAGTCAAAGCTGAATGCTTTAGCACTCCATGTGTGGCGTAACTGTAGAAAGCAGTTTGCTACAGTTTAAAATGAAAAAAAAATATTATTTTATTTTGTTTTGTTTTTAAGTTAAATCTGAGTGCTTTAGTGCTCCTTGCAGTGCATAAACTGCAACATCTGCTTGCTACAATTGTAGCACAAACACACTTTACCAGACAGCCCATGTGCCCACCAGGAGCAAAAACATAATCAACATTTATTTTCACAAACACAAGAGAATGCTGTACCCACCCCACCCCCCCAGTGTAATGTCCTCTCTTGTAAGGTCAGACACTAAAGTTCTCCCTTTTGAAATAAAAATAAAACCTGTTACCCCTGCTAATCCTATAACATTTAGGGACTATTCTAAGGCAAATTTACTACTACTAAGTGATTACCTCTCAACATTTCAAGCCCCACAAACCCTGAGAACACAGTTGCCTATTCAGAAATATTCACAGAAACCCTGTACAATCATGTCAATAAATGTATAGAGACAGCTGTGCCTACCATAAACACATTAAGAGCAAACTCAAAAAATAAGCCACCCTAGTGGAATCCCAACATCATTTAGGTTGTACAACAAAAGGAAAAAAAGTCATATCAAAAATTAGGAAGTGCAACACCCAGCAAGATGAAAACTCTTTCAGCAATCTAAACGAACAATTCATAGGGCAAATCAAGTCTACCAGAGTTAATTTTGAGGTTAACATAACCTCCTAGGCCAAGGACAACCAAAAGACTTTCTTTTGCTATGTCTGGAACCTCAAAGGAAATACAGAACAATGTGCAGAACCAATTATAAATGGAGCCACCTAGACAGAATCAGAAGATATAGCAAATCCACTGACCAATATATTCAGCTGCAGTTCCCCCAACTTCCCTGGTCAGCACCCCAGAAAATACCATGAAACAACCCCCCAAAGTATCTTTAGTGAGCAGATCCTAGCTGCACTCTCTAAGGCCAAAACACTGCATCGATGGGCCTCAATAATATCCCAGAATGCCTCCTAGACAGCCTAAAACATAACCTATCAGGATGCCCAGAGTCACTGTTTAATCATAGCTTACAGACAAGCTTTATGTTACATGAATGCAAAACTGCAATGGTCACCCCACTGTACAAGGGTGGGCCACCAATGGACCCTGGGTCTAATGACTTGAGTGTGTGGGTGATTCGGCAAATCCTGGCAATGAAAGGCAGCTCATCTCGATTATCACCTTATACACCCTGGTGAACAGGACATCTGTTATGTCTCACAATGGAGACGCCTAGGAATAAAACACTAGGTAGTATGTTGCCTTGCTTTATGGGTTTTGTAGTTGAGGCCCCTAGTGGTGTGGCTGCATGTGGTGAGTTGGGTGTTGTTTTAGTGGAGAGCTTTTAGGGTTGCTGAGAATTATTTCTGTAGGACAAATGTCTAGGAGGTTTTTGGGGTTTAGGAAGGTTGCTTTGTGATGGGGTAAATTGTATTTTATTTGATGAAGTTTTGTATTGTTTCAATACAAAAACACTAATCTACGTTAAACATTTATCAGTCTGACCTATATAGCTTGGAGTACTATTTGTTCTTTCTAGGCTTAAAAAGGCCCTTATGGTCATTAGCTGAATATAAGCCTATGAACCTATGAACCATTTCCAACGGCATGTTTTTTTTTGCTATCTTATTTCTGCATGCAGTGGTAAAGCTAGAGCAAAATTATCTTCTTAGATTGGCATGTTAAAGAATCCCAAACTTCCATTGCTGCATGTATTAAGAGTAATAGGCCTTTGTAACAGGTGTTGTACCTACTGAATGTACTCTCATCATGTCAAAGTTCTACAGGATGAGTCACCTATGTCAGCTGCAACAATGAAGGGCATAACTAATTTCTGGTGCACCACCCATTGTTGTCTCAAAATAGTAGGTCGGGCCAATGATAGTGAAACTACCTGTGTCATCTCTCTAACCAATGGTACACCCAGTTTTAGAGAAGGTGAAGTTCCAGGAAGTTTCACTGACATATCACCTGTGACATTTTTATGTTCATAGCCCAACACTGCAGTTTACTCTTTTGACTGACGGCCTGATACCCCAACACTACTTATACCACTTTACAGAACCAGACATCATTTCCATCTTTGTGAATACAAAGATCTGTTTCTTCTACTCCGTGCTGCACGTTTGGTTGTAGCTATATATTAATGCTTTACTGCTGACAGTGAAGCTGCTTATAACCCAGTGGGAGGGTGCATGGCTACAGCAGCTTTATTAATGCATTTACGTGATTTCAGCTGCACTTTTCTGATAGTACAGTGCTCAATCTTAGTCCTAGTGCTAGAGTCATGGTAACCTAGTGACCTGCAGATTTGCATTCTGTCTTGTACCTCTTAAATTTTCACAAACTTTCTCTGAAAGAGAAACACTAGAAATATTTCTGTATCCCCAGTTTGAAATGAAAAGACTGTTGTTCGCAGTCAGTAAATGAAACGTCTTCACCCAGTCAAGAAGCCAATAAAAATGTTAAGATGCAGTTTGTTACCACAAGTACTGTCTTTTCAAGTGAATTTGTTATAACTCCTTGAAATCTTAGCAAATGCACAGTTATACCCAGTCATGCAAAAGAAACAAACAATAATCAGGTAAAATACACACAAATAGAAAAATACAGAAACAGATAAAACACAAACACTGATAAAAGGTAAAATCATATAATCAAGATAAATTAAAAAAAAATAACAGAATACTTTTGTAATCAAAGAAACTGATGGTGTTGGCCTTCAGGGCTTTACAGAAACTGGAAGAGAAATGCCTTCCATTACATGCCCAAAAGACTGGAAATGGTCTGTGCAAAAGGAAAGGGGCTGTGGCAAGAAGCCTACCATAGCCATTATTTTCAATAAGACAAGCAAGACCAAATGCAAACTATTCATGTACAGATGGTGCTGCCAAAATAAAACCTGGGAGTTGTAAGCACATGGGTGGGGGAAGGATGCTTTATGAGTAGAATTGTGCAACATCACCAGTGATGACACAGGTATACCAGACTTCACTAACTAATGTATAAGGTGGTAAGATGGGATTAGGGTTATATATCATAATGGCAGCAAGTCAGTAACAATTCTGTCCAAATTATTCTTCCAGAAAATCATGCACCATACTTCTAGTATAAGTAGTAAATACATATCAGAATATATACAGACAATACACCTATATGTGAATACCTTTGCACACAGACTTGATATGTGATACATTTGCATACACACATACTAAGAAAAAAGTTGGGATTTCAGAGAAATTGAGATATCATTTAATCATATTTTGCCTGGAAAACTTCTAAACAGCTTATAAATGCATTTGTAACTCATTTTTATTTTACTTATGTGTTAACTGAGTAACTGAACTGGTCCCTATTAGACACATCAATAACATGGGTCATAAGCAAGGGTAAATATAACATACGTGTATGTATATATATATATATATATATATATATATATATATATATATATATATATATATATATATACATATATAGGGAGAGAGAGAGTGTGTGTGTATTGCAGCAATTTAGACTAATCAATCAGGCATCATGTCTTGGCAAGTAGGAGAAAACTGAAGCACCCAGAAAAAAAAAACAGACAAGGACACAACATGTAACTCCAAACAGAGAGGGACCACAAGATAGAGGTGAACCTTGCACTTGTGATACAAAGATCTTACCACCGATTACTGCACTGCCCAAATGGCTATCATACATTGTTGTTGTCATCATAAACCCTGTTTTTCCATTTTACATACTTATGGCTGTGATGTCATTTCAGTATCAGTCAATGTGCTCAATTTACCCAGTGCCAATGAAGTAATAGCAAGAAAATGCACACAAGTCTATTTCAATAACTGGTTTACAAAGGGCAACTTGAATCCAAGAGCATAAAAAAATATGCACTGCTGCCCTGTGTATGGGCTGCAAATCTCAACACCCAGGCTGGACTACACACAGGCCCATTTAGAAAGCCTTACAGCACTCTCTCTCTCTCTCTCTCTGTCTCTGTCAGTCAATGCTTTCCACAGCTCCCTTATCAAAGTATTAGCTTCACACACACACACACACACACACACACACACACACACACACACACACACACACACACACGCACACATGCACACACACGCGCACACGTGCACACACACTCACACTCTCGCACACACATACACACTTCCCAGGGAAGGCTGGCAGAATTCTCCAATTCCTTGCAAATTTCTTATAAGCATGGTAGTACTGCCACCACTCTGTAGGTGGCCAAAGACTTCCAGTTATCTACTACTCTGATAATACTCTGATATCAAGTCAACTATAAAATACACCAACTAATATTTCTTTTACTGGTGTCAGGCCTACCAGTCTAATGGAAGATGTGTACCATGCTAACCAACAGTGTAAATAATGATTACCCTCTTCTTAGATGAACAACAGTGCATAAATATACTTATTGTAAATACATACCAACCACATGAGCTTAAAGCCAAATAAATGAACTTTAGTTAAGTAATAAAGAAAAAAGTGCAAATATGTTGTAAAATATACATAGGATGGCACGCACAAAAATAAATCTAAATAAAAGGCAACTGAAATAGTATGCAAACAGAAAGACCTAAGCTTCAGATATCTAAGCTCTCTGGATAGCTTACTACAGAAATATTGACCCTAGATAAATAACTAGTACTCAGAGACAGTTCACACATACAAGACAGCTTCAACCTCTCTTAGCTCTCTTCATCACAGTATACAATGATAACAGACACATTTTCCCCAGCTCCCAGTGTCCGTGACAATCTCATCATGCTACCTGGAAATCAGATGGTTAGACCAATTCTTTTATTAGTCATAGCAACCAATAAAGTATGTGAATACACATCAATGTCTGTTTTCTTTGAAGCCTGAATCCACCTGATGTCTTAAAGATAACACATTATAGCATTTACATCTCATTGGTTTTCTTCTTTGCTAGTTACATTAATAAGCAGTTGCAGCATATCTGGAGTGTCATCTCATTTCACAGACATTTCTTGTTTTTTGATATCCAGAAAAAGCGAAGTCACACATTTCTAGCCATGAGAAAGACAGCATACAGATAAAGGTAAGAGAGGAAGAAAGAAAAAAGACTACATTGTGTTTCATTTAGCCTGACATTACCATTGGCTTCACAATTGCTTTTCCTTTAGACTGGCATTTCCCCTGGCTCTGCGTTTCTGTTCCCCCACTTTAAAACCTCAAACAAGCTTCTACAGGCAGCCCTCAAAAGATTAAGTTTAAGACAATGGCACAGCTGTTAAGTACATTTTCCAGCTAACCATCTCCATTATTGTTGAACCTGCCATTATTAGTGTTGGGTAGTTATAGGACTGAAAGGCTAAACTCTATCTAAGAAACTTTCCATTTGTCCACTTACTCTTTGTAACCATTTTAAAGGATTATAGTCTGTAACCACGGTGACCTTTCTGCCATATAAGTAGGGTTGTGGTTTATGGAAAGGTTAGAATATACCCAGATTTCTCTGTGGCCACATAATACTCTTCGTTGGGCTGAAGTCTGTGGCTCAAGTATACAATAGGGTACTCTTCTCACTATAATCAGAACTAGCTAATACAGGGTCCACTAAATAGCCTTCTTAAGTTTTTGAATTGCCTGCTCACAGGCTGATGTCAAGACAACCTTAACTGGCTTAATTTTCTTTGTATGGTCTATAAGGGGAGATGCTATTGTACTATATCGGGGAGCACATTTCCTGTAGTAACCTGCTGTCCCTAAGAATGTCCATGACTAATTATGGGTGAGCCATGGCTGAATAGCCGTACCTTTGGCAGGTGTGGACTAATATTTCCATCACCCACTCTGTAACCCAGGTAAGGTACCTTTGCCTTACCCAACTGGTAATTGCTTGTCATGATGGTCAGCCTTACCCTTTGCAGTCTGCCCAACGCTTTCCTCACACATTACACATGTTCTAACCAGGAACAGTTGTAGATGGCAATGTCTTCTAAATAAGCAAGGGTATAATCCCTTGCACTTATTAGAATGTGAACTACTAGTCTATGGAAGGTTTCTGGAGATATTTTATAGGAAAATGGCATTTCTATAATTTCATACAAACCAAATGGGGTCACAAACATTGATCTCTCCTTGGCTACATGTGTGAAAGGTACCTGCCAGTAACCCTTAGTAATGTCAATCATAGTTAAATACTTAGTCTCACCCAGCTGCTCTAGGGCTTCATCCATTCTTGATATTGTATAAACATCTAACTCTGTGTGACTCTTCAGTTTCCTGTAGTCTATACAGAACCAGATGCTGCCACCTTTCTTTGGCATCAGCAGCACTGGTGAGGCCCAGGGACTGTCGGACTCTTGGACAATAAACAGCTCCAATAGGTCCTTCTGCTCCTCTTTCAGAGGTTGTTTACTCTTGCAGGCAGTCTGTAGGGAGATTGTTTGATTGATCACTGTAGTCCTGTGTCTGTGTGATGGTCCATCAGGCAGCTACATGTTGTCTTATCTGTAAACATATCCCCAAATTCCTGCAATACTGCTCAGATTTCCTGAATGTGGCTAAAGGTTAGCAGCGGTGAGAGGGCCATCCCATCCACCAAGTTGTCCAATAAAACATCACCATGGAGGCCCACCTCCAGCACTCCTTCTGGCTTCTCCCACAAATCACTGCAGTTTCTAAATATTAGGGTCACTCTGCTATGACAGGGCTTTATCATGTTAATACTGTGAGTTTGTGCTTTGGCCTCCTTCCTGGCAACTCGATCATGTAGTTGACATCACTCACCTTCTTAAATGATGAAAAGGCCCTTCTAGGCTGCCTGTAGCTTGTTGTGTCTCATAGAAATAATTACCTTCACCCATTTCCCTACTGAATACTCCCTGGCTCTGCCTATTCTGTCATGCCAGGACATTTTCTGCTGTTATGCCTGGGCTAGGTGCTCCTGGATCATCCCCATTAGCTCTCTAGGCCTAGCCCTGAGATTTAGGATAAATTGTACAAAAGACTCTTTGCAATCTCTCACCCTCTCACTAATCATGAATTAAATCCAAGGGTCTCCTAGGCATGTGACCATGCAGTAGCTCAAAGTGTGGAAAACTTGGGGTTTCCCAGGTATGTCGTTGTATGCAAAGAGAAGATGGAGCAGGTACTTGTCCCGCTCCCTCTTAAAATGGTCAGCAAATGTTCTCACCCTTGTATAAAATGTAGAGTTGAACTTCTCCACCAAACCATTTGTGGATGAT
The DNA here is from genome assembly GCF_019279795.1 of Protopterus annectens. Lineage (NCBI taxonomy): Eukaryota > Metazoa > Chordata > Ceratodontiformes > Protopteridae > Protopterus > Protopterus annectens. The sequence goes on along the minus strand of NC_056746.1, from coordinate 1,191,162,334 downwards.
AGGGCATAGCCTTTATGTGTTATTCTGCAACACTTCTATAAAAAGGTCTAACATAAAGTCGGCATCTCTGTCTGTCAATATTTCTTTAGGAAAGCCTATCCTGCTTAAAATGTCTAGAAAAATATTTGCTACTTTCGGTTCTTCAGTGGAAGACAAGGCCACCATTTCTAGTGGCACAATCCACTATCACCACGATACATTTCCTACTTGTGGAACTTGTGGTATTCAGAGGTCCCACAGTATCAATAGATACCCTCTGAAAGATTCCTAACAACAGGTAAACGGGTCTATGTTAAATGTTCGAACATCAAAAATGTCGAACATTACATGGTCGAGACCAAATGTTCGACATTTGGATGTTCGAACATAAAAAAAAAAAAAAAAAAAGGAAACACAGAAAAAAACACTTTAACAGTGTACACAGGGGGGCAAGCCCCCCTGCACCCCCCCACATGGGGGGATGCACCCCCACACCCCCCTTACTTATATATACCAACTCCTAGACCGCACTTCAGTGCAGAAAAGGGAAATTCTCCCTATCTGCACCATACGGTGCCGTTGAAAGTCTGTCTTCGAGCACTCAAAATTTTGAACGTTTGGTCTTGACCATGTAACGTTCGAAATTTTGAGCATTTGAAGATTTGACAGGTACCCAGGTAAACTCATCAAAGCAGCCTCGGCTTTTAGTCTGCAAACTTGCCAACCTTTTAGCACTGTTCACAGGTCCTGTAATACCTTGTTACAGCCTTTGTAATCCCGAGGCAATAAAAAGTCTGTACAAGCCAACTTTTAGTATGATTTATGGCCTAAAAAATTAATATCATCAGTTATGGTCAAACCTTTCAGTCAGGTGGTTCTTTGTACTACCAGCTGCTATATTACTTCTCCATTTAACCCTCCTTTAGGGAAACTCCCTCTACCCTTGCATAACTGGAAACTTGTTAACTAAGAATGAGGTTCCATAGGCTGCTAAGTTGGTAAACCCTCATGGGTCTTTCAGGGATATTCAAATAAGAGACTAACCTCTAAGCATTGGGATTGTCTTCTTGTTTTTCCATCTCCCAGATTTTCCTTCATTCAGCTAACCTGGACCCTCCCACCATTGTCTGTAACTGCCTTTCAAAAAAATGGCCTGTTGAATATAATGTATTAGAACAAGAACCTTCATCCATTTACCTACTTAACTGAATAAACTATTTGAAACTTCAGCAAGGTGTCTTTATTCTTCCCATGGGGAGGGTCTCAGGGAGACAGTCTCCTAGATCTGCTAGCTAAAGTGATTTTTATCTGTACTAATCCTTTGCACTTTGTTTTTCGTTAGTCCTATCACCCTTTAGGTCAGAGATGGAATACCAGACTTGAATCAAACCTTCTGTATTACCTCTGTTTTATGTTTTGCATAAGCTGGAGAGGATTTTTGCTTGAGATGGGTTTCAGTGATTTTCGTATGTATTCTGATCTCTTCTCTAGAACATCAGAACTTTATCTCTTCTAGTATTGCTTGGTCACCTCCTGCCTTCTAATACATTCTTCCATTTTTATCACAATAATACTCATACATATATATATATATATATATATATATATATATATATATTTTAACAAACAAAGAATCCCTGAGATATATATCACAACACCCAGCTAAAAAAGGCTGTTATCAGTCCACTTCAGACTAAGTCACAAATGTTAAAACAAGCCTCTACCAACAATGCAAATTTAACAGAGACTTAACATCAACTGCAGAGAAATCCAAATTCAAATTGCTGTGTGCCACTTGATGTCAATATTAAGAATATGAATCCAGAGTATTAGAAAACGACACAGAAATTCCACTTGTGAATCAAATCCCAGAGTTGCTTTTCAATATCAAATATGCCAACAATACCCAGGTCCAAAGTTGTAGAGGTAAAAACTTTAATAGCATAAAACAGAGGAATGGCGCTTTTCGGGGTCACACACACCGCTTCTTCAGATTCATATAATACAATGAATGCACTCCTTAAATAGTAAAAACACCTAGCACATTTGACAGCAATTAAATAATTCAATCACTTAAAATCTAATTAAGTTAGATTAGATTGCATTTATCGTTGTCGTTTTCTAATACTCTGGATTCATATTCTTAATATTGACATCAAGTGGCACACAGCAATTTGAATTTGGATTTCTCTGCAGTTGATGTGTCGTTTGGCAGTAAGTCTCTGTTAAATTTGCATTGTTGGTAGAGGCTTGTTTTTAACATTTGTGACTTAGTCTGAAGTGGACTGATAAAGCTATATATATATATATATATATATATATATATATATATATATAGGGGAGAACCTGCTTTACAGTCTAACATACCCCCATCAATGAAGGAAAAAATTGCACACCAGCATTCAGAGGTACCTGCAGTTTACCCCTCTCTGCCTCTTTACTTCTCTAGATACTTTAGATACTTGTAGCAGCTGTTTTGTTTCTTGTCTGACAGAGTTTGAGTATTAAGAACACCACCAGCGAAGACTGCAGGTAAAGAGGACATAAAGTGCTTACTTGTGCTTTTACTGATGTAATCGCCATCTGTGTGGGCTGCTTTCATTTTTAAGTATCCTTGTGCACACAGTAGTACATTAATGCAGTTGTACGGCTCCCTGTTCTGCAGGGTTTGCCTTATCACTGGTTAACAGTGGTGTACATCAAGCTTTACTTTCTTTCTTTTAATAGCCACAGCAAAACCCTACCTCAAGCCATTTGTTTAGCTTTGTTGGGCTGGGTGTGCAGAACCACTGGATTTAAGAAGGCCCAGACTGTTTATTTCCCACATTAGTATGTGGTATGGCCCACTTTGCGCCATTCAACCACAAATTCCCCAGTCACTCCCAGACCCACACATTTAATCCCACTGCTTTTCTTCCACTTTTTAATGACATCACAAATCTGCGTAAAGACACAGCTACATATCAGAAGAAATTCCTCACATTCATTTATCCTACACCATCCATCACAATAGCCTGCTTAAAACCTTCAGTATCTAACCTCATATAGCATTTACAACACCCCTCTCCCAGCCATCTTTCCCAACCACCTCTAAGACAAAATTTGTCCATCCTAATTATTCCAGCTCTTGGAAAAGTTTAAACAAACAGACAATAATAGAGCAGGAAAATACTGACATGTCCACCTGCTATTAGGTATGCAAATAGAGCCATTGTTTTCCCACACAAAGCTGGTCTTACCTTGCTGCTAATCAGTACAATAAATGCAATGTTTCTACTATTTCTTGTAATAAGTTACCCTGCCTTCAGTTGAGCAGCTGTCCCCCTACAATTATTCTCCCTTGTCTCCCTAAAACTAAGATGCACTGTAGAAACATAGAAAGCAGCAACCCTGTAACCAGTCTGATAAAACAACGCAAAGAATAAAAAAAATATTTAACATTAGATTTTTATGATTACTTGCAATATCTTTCTCTAAACCAAACAAAACAACTTCTAGATACTTTATAGGTTCATAGGTTGGCACTAGGCTATTGGCCCTAGGGCCTATTCAAGCCTAGCCATAACAATTCCCTGGCTATTTCTTCCTACACTATTTACTTCCCTGGACTCCTGTCAATCACTCACATGTCAGAAAAATCACAGTATCTCACAAAAATCTCCACTCCTCACCACACTTACACATGACTAATTATCAAACTTACATTTCTCCAAAGAGATCACCCAGCAACCCACATCCCCATACACCACTCACAACAGCACCCGACTTTTTCCTTTCATCACAAATACACCCACCAAATCCCTTCAACTTCTTTAGCTAAAAATTTTTAATAACTAACCTAAAAACAATATACTACTTCTTTATAAATAAATAAAAATCTAAATGGTATTTCCATCACTATCACTCAGTCACTCATCTGAAACTTAGCTGAGATGTCCATTTGAAACCAGACCCTACTACTATATCATAAATTCCATCAATATCCTCCCCCAAGCTCAACATCTCTAACTGTAAAGAAATCTGACACAGCTACTTAATATTAATTTCAGAAGCACTTGAAATAAACTCCAAGAATTCTAAGCATGCCTAGCATTTTATAACCCTGATATAGCTGTAGGCCATACCTCTCAACTGTACAGATTTCACAGAATGTCCAGATTTTTGCCTCCTGTTTTCAGTCAGTTTCTCATAAAATTGTGGTTTTCTGGCAAATCATTGAAGGTTCAAGTCAGAAAATAATGGCATACATTTGAGTTTCAGACTTCATACCCTTCCGAAAATTCATGCTAATGCAAAACCTTTTACTCTACCAATTTACTAAGTTTGTAAGAGCAATATTTAAAAAGTGTGCCTATTTTTGGGCCTTTGTTCTGTGATTATTGAAGACTTTGTCCAGATTTTTTGCTGTAAGAGGTTGAGAGGTATGCTGTAGTCACAGAAACCAAGCTAAAATCTCAAGTAAAAGTGAATGAAATAGTACCACCAGGTTATAACATTTTCAGAACTGACAGAACAAATAAATGGAGTGGAGGAGTAGAAATTATATATAAAAACTCCCTAGAATTTACCATTTACCCACTCCCTTTACCCACATTTAACAATGTAGACTGCATCATAGCATATGTCAAACTTAACAGAAAAGCCATCTGCATCACCTGGCTTTACAACCCACCAGGACAAAACAGTAACACAGCAGAACAATGTCTGCACTGGCCGTGTAACAATATACCCCATAAAACCATTATAATGGGTGACCTTAACAAAAACTGGGACCCTAAACACATAAACGCCCCATCAATTAATCTATTTGATTTCTCAGAAATAATAAAAGATACAACCAGGATACATAAACAAACAAACAAGGAATCCATCTTAGACTGAATTCTTACAAACAAAACTCATCTAGCTGCCTTGCTGATAGTATCAATGACCATCTACCATCTTATGCTGTCAGAAACTATCTCAATGTATGCAAATAGGTAGCCTACAAACAGGTGCGACATGTAAAGTACTTTAATTCAAGCGACTTCATCTCCACAAGCAAGCTCTACATATGGAATAGCCTAAAGAGCATGCCATTAGATGATGCTGTAATTCATTTCAATAACTTTCCTAAACATCCTCAATAGGAATACACCACTCAGAACTAATAGAGTCAGGTCAAACCCTGCAGCCTGGCTAACTAAAGACATCAGGCAAATTCTTCTTCTTCAAAGAGACAAAACATGGAAAAGATGCTCCAAAAACAAAACCCAGTGCCACTACCAACATTTTAGATATGTAAAAAATCTTGCAAAAAGTTAATACACATTGGCAAAGGCAAATAATCCTACTTCACCAACCTTCAGTCAACAAACCAAAACAATCCCAAGCTATTTTGGTCCTCCATAAACAAACTACTACACCTTGGCCAAACAACTACTCCCACACCAACAACTATTAAGAACCCAGGCAACATAGTCACTTAGTTCAACTCCTACTTTATAAACTCAGTACTCTCTCTTACTAAACAAAACTTTCCCACCATCCTCACCACCCCAACCTCATCTTGTAACAATACTATATCCTTCCCTTTCCAACCAGCCTCAACTAGCACCATAAAATATACCTACAAAAACCTCAAACCAATAACCTTAGTAGCAGACAACCTACCAACAGAGTACCTAAAACTTGCTTCTGAAGCTCTATCCTTCCCTATTTCTATACTGATTAACTGATCCATAATAGAAAACCATACTCCAGCCATATGAAACAAATCTTTCATAATTCTACTCAACAAAGGTGGAAATTCAACTGACTTATCAAACTATAGACCCATGGCTAAACTACCATGGCTATCAAAAATACTAGAAAAATGTATCCATTCCCAGCTCCTCAAACATCTTACCCAAAATAATCTTCTGTCTATGATTCAACGTGACTTCCATCCAAGTTGTAGCACAATAATTGCTCTTATTAGCTTTATCAGTGCTATCAACCACAATTGAAATAATGGCAACCAACTACTGGCCGTCTTTTTGGATCTGTCAAAGGCCTTTGACACAGTTTGCCATGAAAAACTTCTCAGTGATTTCTCCGCCCTAGGTCTAAATAAATCATCTCTCACGTGGTTTCATAGGTATTTCACAAGTAGACAGCAATCAGTAAAACAGAAACAGGAATTCTCCTCGTTCCTTCCTGTTACAGTTGTAGTCCCACAAGGATCAATACTGGATCCACTTCTATTTAATATATTTGGAAAAAAACTCCATACTTCCACAAAAAAAAGAAATATAGTTCAGCATATGAACCAGCCCTCATCTGTTCTGCCCCAACACTAGAAATCTTCCAGGAAATCACACAAGAGTCTTTTTTATCTGTTGAATCCTGGCTAGGTGGTGCAGACCTACTCCTAAATACAAAAAAAAAGACTAAACTAATGCTCTTTGTACCAAAACAGTTTAATACTCAAAATACAATTTCCATATTGTTTCATCTGACAATACAAAAACTGAAACCATGACAGAAGCCAAATTAATTGGAGCACTCCTACATGACAAACTCAAACATGACCAACATATTCTCCAAACGATCAGAAATACACATAAAATGGAAGGACAAAGAGAGTGAGTAAGAAAGAGATAAAGAATAAATAAAAGAGTGAGAAGGAGAGAAGAGTGGGGAAACAGGAGAGGAGTGAAAGAAAAAGTGAAGACAAAAGAACAGAAAATATCAAACATATACACATACACAAACATAAAACAATTTAAAATGACTAAGTAAAATACTGGTGCTGCAAATATGTACATTCTAACATATATGTATAGAAGGGAGCTATAATTCTTTAACTAGCTTATATGTACCTACTGGGTGTTTATTTCTATGTAAGGGAAAAGTAGCTGTAAAGATGATTTCCTTAAAGGAAATGGCCAGCAAAGAAAATAAAATTTTGGAAAGCAGATTATATCCTAGGATTATCCATAAGAACCTTTGGACTAAAGTTCTTTCACTGATTGACATATATCAAAAAATTTTACCTCACAGACTGATAAATCAATGTTCATCTGTTTGTTATTCCTGAAATTGATCTAATTGCTCATTTATTTTGCTTCTTATTTGATTTTGTATTACTTTATTGTAAATATTTTTTATTTTCTTTTAGTATCATATTGTTCAAGCTTTCAAAATGTATAATTTTTCTTAAATATATCTGTGAACATATTTTATTATAAAAAAATAAATAAAAAGTTTTGAACCAAAAAAACAAAAATGCACATAAAAAACTAGGCCACCTATATATAGCAAATCAATATATTATAGTGTCTGCAAGAAAATCCATAGCAGCAACCTACCTTCTCCCATCCCTATTGTATTAATCATCTATCTTCAACAATCTCAACAATGCCTGTAAGTCCAAATTTCATGCATGCTGTAATAAAATAGCAAGATTCACCACACATTTATCTAATAAAACCCACCGATGTGCAGCTCTAATAGACCTAAATAGGATAGAACTACCAAATCAACTAACTTACTCACAACTCACCACTGCCCACAAACTAATCTACAAGACAGACAGTTGTCCCTCTCCAAAAAGCATACAATTATCACATGCCTCTCAACTGTATGGATTTTTGCAGAATGTCCATATTTTTGCCTCATATGTTTGGTCCATTTTTCATAAAATTGTACTTTTTGGCAAATAAGTGGCAAATCATTAAAGACTCAAGTTAGAAAATAATGACAGATATTTGAGTTTTGGAGTTTATATCCTTCAGAAAATTAATGCTAATGCAAAACCTGTTATTCTATCAACTTTCTAAGTTTGTAAGAGCAATATTTAAAAACTGTCCCTATTTTTGGGCCTTTGTCCCACTTTTATTTATTGCTTTGTCCAGATTTCTTGCTCTAAGAGGTTGAGAGGTATGTACCATCATACAGCAACAACAGAACACTACTTTCCAATAACAAATCTCTACTAGCTGTAACTAACTCAAAAATTCGGCCAGAAACTGACTCTATTCTCATTGTGAGGATTTAAAAGTCTGATAAAACAACATCTACAGAGCATGTGGCTCTGCTCTTGCTCTACACCTGGATAATTTACAACCCTGAAGAAAATACCTCTGACAGAATGTTGGCTGCTCTGCATTAAATTCCCACGCAGTGATCATTACACTTTCCCTTCATTCTACTGCTGTAAACATTATATTTCTTATCTACCTACTTCTAGTTAATCAGGAGCGGCCTTATATCAACTGGTGCCCTAGGCAAAAGGGCTCCACGGCACCCCCCACCACACCACCCAGCGCCCCCATCCTGGTCAACCTGCACTAAGTAAATACTGGAAAAGTGCCCACTCTAGAGTGGCGCCCTAGGCAGCCACCTAGTTGGCCTATGCCTAATGCTGGCTATGTATTAAATCCTTGTTCTCCCTCATCATACCACTACTTACTAATTTCAACCTGAATGTCAGGCTTTGTCTCCTCTTGGTTTTCTTTGTATTTCTGTCTGCTACATCATTATAAAAATGCACAAGTAATCTCTTATTTTCCCCCCTTCCTTTGCTGACAAATTGTATGATACAAGGTTAGCATTAATCATCTGTCACACCTAATTATGTTTTATGTAACCAAGATGAAAATACTATATACAGTGTGGAAAATGAAAATGTACTATATATTGCCTATGCTTGTGAATACTGGATGTTTTCTCTCCTGGTCTCTACTAAAAAAGTGTATTTATCACAGTCAGACTTTCACAGTCAAGAAAGACAGATAAATAAATAAATAAATAAAATATGTCTTCTCATGGCCTCCAGTATCCATGGCATCATCATCATCATCAATATCATCTTCATCCTTATCATCCTCTTGCTAGGAAAGCAAGTTGCTGCACCAGTTCTTTTATTCACCACAGCAACCAATAAGGTTTGTGAATATAAAGAGGAGAAATAAGATACTTCGAAAGACTTTGAAAGACTTCGAAAGAAAAATAGCCAAGGATTCAAAAGATAACCATAAAGCCTTCTTTAGCTATGTTAAGAATCTAAGTGGAAACTCGCAGATATGCACTGAACTAGTGCAAAATAGCACAAAATATACTGAACCTACTGATATTGCCAACATCCTGGCAGATAGATTCAGTGCAAACTTCACCCCCCTCCCACCCCCAAAAGGGCCCACAACAATACCAGAAAAGTGTAGTGTCCCAGAAATCACAGACGCACAGGTGAAAGCAGCCCTTTCAAAAGCCAAAAACATAGCATCAATGAGGCCAGATGGTGTCCCAGGCTGCGTCTTGCACGAACTATAGAATGAACTAACCCCCCACCTAAACACACTGTTCAACCTCAGCCTCTCCACAGGCTACATGCCCATAGAATGGCACACAGCAATGGTTATTTCTCTCCACAAAGGAGGGGCCACAGCTGACCCTGGTAACTATCGCCCCATAAGCCTGACTAGCCTAGTCTGCAAGGCTATAGAGCGCATCATCATGGAACTCATTAACAAAGACATCGGGAACCTCCAAACACTTGACCTGACCCAGTTCAGCTTTGTTAAGGGCAGATCATGCCTACTAAACCTGGTTGACTTCTTCAAGACAGTCACCAAGGCCATAGACCACACAGCCTACCTTGACCTCGCCAAGGCTTTCGACACCATTTCCCACTCAGGTATTACAAAAAACTCACCAGCCTGAACATAAACACCTACGTCACGAGATGGGTTGCCAACTGGCTTACAGACAGAACTCACACAGTAAGAATAGCGGGCTCCAAGTCTGACTCTAAACCAGTCACAAGTGGTGTCCCGCAAGGCTCTGTCCTGGGACCCCTACTGTTCAGCATATACTTCTCAGAAGTACAGGCAAACACAGGAGGACTATGGCTACCAAGTTCGCCGATGACTGCAAACTGGGAGCCATAATTGATTCTCCGGCTGACACGGACATCCCCCAAAAGGGCCTTACTGAGATGGACACCTGGTGTCAAAGTCATGGCCTCAAGCTAAATTCCAAAAAATGCATAGTCATCCTGTTTGGGAAAAAAAACACCCACGAATTAGCACATAGGTGACAGCCCCCTTAATACAGAAGAGATAATAAGAGATCTGGGGACCCAGGTAGATAGCAATCTCTCCTTTGACAATCATATTGCCAAAAGTAGTTAGGAAATCCTTCTATGTGGCTGATCTAATTACTAATGGGTTCGCATCTAGAAATAAAGAGATTATAGTGCCCCTCTACTCGTCACTCATCAGACCCATCATAGAGTACAATGCCCCATTTGGGATGTACCTCACAAGACACTTCCAACAGCTGGAAAGACCACAAAAGTACCTCACCAAGAGGATTACTGGCCTCAAACATATGTCCTATGCAGCCCAACTGAAAAAGCTCCGGCTGTACTCAGTGGCATATCGCTTACTCAGAGGTGATCTCTGCCTGACTTACAAAGCCATGTCCAACTCAGAATTTATGGACATGCTCCACCTAAAGAAATCCAAGTCACTGCGAGCCACGTACTCTAGTGAGCTAAACCTCACCACAACAATAAATAGAACATGCTGGAGGGATAGATTCCTGTCACAGAGACACCCCATGCTTTGGAACAAAATTCCAAACTACATTAGGCAGAGCCCCTCACTAACACTCTTCAAGAGAAACCTTGACGAGTGGATGGGTAACAGAAAATACACCCCTGGGATCACTTCATTGGCTCTGCTTGACAGAAGATCAGTTAATTAATCAATGGGGTGGCGAAAGCCGACACTCTGGCTAGGCTTATAAATGCCCTCCGGCAGATAGCCTAGTACCTACCTATGAACCTATGAACCTAATACACATTAACATCTGTGTTCCATAAATCCTGAATCCCTTTGGTGTCTTAGAGATAAGTCATTATATTAATTACACCCTACTAGACTTTTATTTTTGTTTGTTACATTAACAAGAGTTGCAAGCATGTCTGGAGATTCAACACATTTCACAGATATTCTCTGTTTTTTGACATCCAGGAAAACAAAATGCCCCACAACATGAAAGAAGAAAAAGAAAAAAAAATACATTATGTTTCATTTAGCCCAACACTACCTCTGGCTTTACAGCTGCTTTTCTTTAGTCTGGCATTAACTCTGGCTTCACAAAGGTCAAGATTAAGTAATAACAAAAAAAGGTATTCCAAAGTCACTCAGACATTTACTGCAGTATAAAACACATTTGAGTGTTGGTGAGTTTGGGGCTGGAGTTTGGATTTCTGCCTTTAATGGCTTAGGTTTAAATTTTCAACTTAATTTTGAATACTTTTTCAAAATACTTTAATATATTTTCAAGATTTAAAACTGACAAAGTGATGTTAGTTGGTGCTAACAATATATAATCTGCAAACAATACAATTTCAGAAATGTAGTAATTGCTTATTTTAAGATGTTTATTCTATGCTGTGTATTACAGAGCTTGCTATCAACTGCATTGCTATTGCAAACAAAAATGGTGAAAGAGGGAAATAGTTCCTTGTGTTATTTTCATTGCTCATAAACATAAATTCTTATTTTAAAATAAGATAAATATTTTTCTACAATTGTTTTATTAAGCTTATGTACAAATTTGGAAAACCAAATATCTCCAAACTCTGAATAAATACTGCAATTTTAGACAGTAAAATACCTTCTCAATATGCAGATTAATATCTGATCAGACTAAATTATTATTTGCATATCCAATTAATATTTTTATTGAATATTATCGTCTGTTTGCCTTTTGAGTGTAAAGCTTTTTTGAATGTTGCTCAATGCATGTAAGGGAAAGAAAACAGCCTATATTAAGTGCAGTAGGTGGGAATTCTGCAGAATCCATTGGAGTTCAATCATCTGCCGATATGGCTAATGGTGTTGGAGAAATTGCATGCTTTTTGGGTGTAACAATGGGGCATTTAGGAGCCCAGGGTCATGGTTGGGATCCTTGTCAAAAAACATGAAAATAGGCTGCTGTAGAGCAGTTTCCAGGGCTCAGAGTGTAAGGCAGAGGCCTGGGACCAGCTGGCCAGAGAACCCACCAGTATTACTGGTATCCTCCACATAGGTGAACAGTACTGAGTAATTTATTGTCCTGCACTTGTGCTAGTATTTAGGACCTGTTAAAGATAAATAAAATATATGTATTATTCACAATGTCTTTTTTTTCATTAAATATAAATGTTCCTTATAAAAAGAATTCAAGGTGTAACAAATTGGCCTTATACAGAGCACTTAAAGCCCACTCCCTCTACTCAGTCTCCTACAGATTGTTGAGGGGTGATCTATGCCTAGCTTACAAGGCGTCCACAAACCCCATACATATGAATCTCCTACATATTCGTAAGTCAAAGTGTACCAGAAATACAAGGTCTAGGAACCAATTTTGTCTGTGCCTTAAGCAGAACATGCTGAAACAGATATGCGTCCCAGAAACTGCCCCTCCTATGGAACAGTTTTCCCATCCATGTGAAGTTGAATTCATCTATTACCCAGTTTAACTGCAACCTAGGCCAGTGGATGAGGAATAGGAAATTTACACCAGACCTGGCACCCATGTCCCTTCTAGACAGAGGTAGCTTTTAAATGCCCAGCTGTCAAAGTCCTATCTGAATACAGAACATCATTATTCTTTCAGGAAAACTTGGATAGGCTTAGAAAGCCCCCCCCCCCCGGGTTGTTAATCTAGTAACAAGCTATGACTCTATGAATATAGCTTTTCATTGCTTTGTTTAGTGAATATAGGTCACCATATCATGCATGGCAGGAATCTTGTTTCCAGACACCAAGTGCTGAACTCCTGACTAAGATGACCTCTTTGTTAGGGTTGTTTCAAAAATTAACCTACAATGGATCTTCCTGGAGGAACTGTCAAGTGCTCCTTGCCTACTGCTGATGTTGCCCCTTCTTTGCCCCTGCAAACAGCAACTCGTCCCCATTTAAAACAGCTTACTTCAGTAGAAAGGTGGTCAAAAAACGCAGAGTGAGTCATGTGTCTCATCAACCATGGGTCATGGCAGGCTCCTATGCTCAAAAGCTTCTATAACCTCTTCTCAGGATCTCTCAATCTTACTCCCAGAGCTTTCAAAGTGCAACAGAGCTACTTTTCATTATTAAACCACCATGTTCTATTAATGTTCCATGTGTATTGTTCGGATGCTAATATTTCTCTAAAAAACAAAATAAACATTGCCCAAACTACCCACGTTCATCTGGCTCCATTTTGTGGTCTCCCCCTTTTTAATTTCTCCAGATCTTTTGGGTTTCTAATACCATGATGGGAATGGACCTCATTCCTAAGTCAAGGTGTGATTAAAGTTCATGAAATTAGTATTGTTTCCCTCTTTGATGTCAGCCAAAAGTGCTCTTCGCAGCACCCGCAATGTGCCCAGTAATGACTCCTTCTGTAATTCGTACGGAGTTACATGCATTGGTAGCTTATCTGAATAAGATTTTAGACTCATTTTTGTAAGACCCATTGCTCCTACTACTATTGGAACTATTTGGATATCTTTCTTCCACATGGGTCTCATTTCTGCTTACAAATCCTGATATTTTATGATTTTGCATCTCTCTGTATGCAGGACAGTGTAGTCACTGGGTGTGGTGATTTCAATGATCAATGCTACTTCTGTCTTCTTTTCTTGGACCACTATATCTGGTTTTCTGGCATCTATCTGGCATCTATCTTTTGAACTGTTGGTATGGATGATCCCATGTGATGTAAACTTCATCATTTTCTATGATTCTTTGTGGTTCATGTTTCCAGTGTTTTTCAGCCACTTCAGTACCATAATGTTTACACAATCACCAGTGCAACAGTCTAGCCACATTATTATGCCTTTCGGTATGCAGTCCTTCTGCCATTAGTAGGTCACAACCAGCAACGAGGTGCGCAACTGTTTCCATTTCTGTTTTACAAAACCTACATTTGTCTGTTTCTCCCACATGTTCAGTGGACTTTGTAAACCAACATGTTAGTAGCCCACTATCTTGTGTCGCCAATATTAACCTTTCATCTCTTGGTTTGAATTCACCTCTCCTTAACCATTCCTGCGTTCGATCCTGATCAACATGAGGTTCTTCCAGAAGTTTTCTGTACTTGCAACTATTATGCATTTTCCACATTTCTTGCCTTTTCATCTGGTCTTTCACCTCATATTTTTTCTTTTGTTTTTTGGCACATTCAGCTGCTTCCTGATTTTTATCTACTTCTGGTCTGATTTGTATTCATGCTTGGCACCAATATGCTTCTGCTAGGTTAACCAGAGAAGTCATCTTAGATTTATTCTCTTCATGTTTCAGAACTTTCACTACATTTTGATCTTGTGAGGTCAGCAGATACATGTGGAGTCCCACGGTTGCAGATCTATACATGTAATCAATTTCACGGAGGCCCATCCCTCCTTCAGAGCAGGGAATATATAATCTTGGTATACACTGATTTTTATAGATTATTTGGTGAGCATGAAGCATCCTTCTTGTTTTAATACCTAATCTATCCAACATGTTTTGGGGGCAATCAATCCAAAACTGTAAGTTAGGGCAGGAAGAGCAAACTGATTTATAGCTTGGATTTTGTTCCTGGATGTCAACGCTGTTTTCAGGATTAATTTAAATCTTCTAAAGTATTCTTTAATAAGTTTTATTCTCATTTGTTCATGTTTTATTGCTGCTCCTTCATCATTTCCCAAGTATTTATACACTTCCTCTTGCTCAAGTTCTATTATATCACATTCTTGCTCAAACTGATGTTTTTCTGATGCTGCAGTTTTCCTGCTTTAAATGTTGCTTTTGCACATTTATCAAGGCCAAATGACATTTTAATATCATCTGAAAACGTTTTGACAACCTGTAGCTGTGCTTTCAGTTCCTCATTTGATGAGGTATACAGCTTTAAATCATTGACAAAGAGAAGATGAGATTTAGACTTTGTTGTTTTATAGGAGCCAAATTATAGCCATGGCCTAAGCTATTAAGTAAATAGCTTAATGGGTTATGGGCAAGGTAGAATAGCAACAATGACAGAGAGTCACCCTGGAATATCCCCCTCTGAATTTTTATCCCTTGGATAATAATTTTTCCCTTATCATGGCTTAATTGCAAAGTGGTCTGTCACTGGTTTATGGTCACTGTAACATAGTTGATCAGTGTACATTGTATCTTATACATTTTTAAGCACTCTTTTATCCATGAATGTGGGATACTATCAAATGCTTTTTTGTAGTCATCCATGCCATACTTAGATTCTTCCCCTTTTTACAATTCTCCACTATGACTTTATTTAACAACAAATGATCCTTTGTTCCATATGACTTTCTTTTATTGCCTTTTTGTTCTACTGCCATAATTGAATTTTCTTCTAAATGAGTATAAACTGTGTCAGCATCAATTCCTGTGTATAGTTTATAAGTCGTCGGAAGGCAAGTTATTGGTTTATAATTTTTGGGATAGCTTGCAGGTTCTCTCTTAAGTAAGAGCATTGTTTTACTTGTTATCCAGGTTAGTGTCTGTTCGGGATGTGCATATAAATAGTTCTTACTCATGGCTAAGCCTTCATGCAAAGATGTTAATACTTTTAACCAAAAGTTAGGTACTGCATCTGGGCCTGGGGTTTTCCAGTTAGAGGCTTTTCTTAACTTTGTTTCAATCTCTCTCTCTGGCTGTTACTTCAACCCATTTCATATTCTGTACCTTTAAACTTTTTATTTGTTCTATTACTTCTTTTATCCAGTTATCATCTTTGTTGTGTTCCACAGGATCCTCATAAATACTTCTCCAAAATGCATCTATTTCTTATTTTTTTTTTTTTTGTGGTTTTTCAATTCCTTTTTCCTTGTTTCCCAATTCTCCATAAAAATGTTTTGGGTCATCAATAAATTGCTTATTTTGTACTTTTCCTTTTTATTTATCTGTGTATCTTCTAAGTTTTTCCACCTGTGCTGAAATTTTTAATTTTTTATTTGCGATAGTGCATGATAGATCCTGGTCTGTTATAATATTGTGCATTGCTTTTATCACGTCTATCTTTCTTAGTATTTTTGTTGATCTATTCCCTCTTCTATAGTCTTCTAACAGTGACACTTCTTGTCTTAGTTGCTTTATAGCTTTCTCTATTCAATATTTCCATGATGGTAGTTGATTTCTCCCCTTCCTTTGCCTCACTAACCTGTGTTCTTGTGGTAGACCTTTATCAATTATTAGTTTAGCTGCACAGTAATATATCCTGTTAACTTCTGTTATATTGCATGTATCTCTGTGGACAGTCCTAATTACTGTGTTCATTGGTTTTATCAGACTTCTGACTTTTGGGGTTTTATTGACCTTCTGCAGTATATTTCTTTCACTGATCTTAATAGATCTATCTATGTCCATTAAATCAAGCACATCTTCCCTTAGTTCATTTTCTTCCAGACTGAGGGCACATCCTTTGTTTGCCACTTCCTGGGGTATTCTATAGAGAGTTATATAGCATCTTCCTGTGGCACCTTCTCTTCAGTTTCATACTGTACCAGCCATTGTTCTTCATATGGAAACTCACTGGCCTATCACTCCTCAACATTGGCTGCATCAGAGTTTCCACAATTTCTTGTTCCTTCCCTTGCTGTCTAGCTTCAAGTAAACATGTATACTGGTTTCCTGTAGAAGGCTGCAAAATATCTTGATATGGCAGCTGATCAATTGCTTCCTGTTCCTGTTCCCTTAATTTGGATATCCATTGCTCTATACTGTTGTGGTGTTTTCTGCATTAGATTTTCTACACTGTATCCTTCATGTTGCAGGTGCTCCATAACCTCAATTTCTATTTCTTTAATGTCTCCATTACTGATCTCCATTTTTACTTTTCCTCTTTGTCTTCTTATTGCTTGTATTGTAAAGTTTTCCATGTCTGGATTCCTTTGCCTGTATTTCTCTCCAAATATCTTTGGTGCTGCTCTTTTTGTATTGGTTAGTTTTGCTTTCTACTTTGCATAAATATTACACCATATTGAATCTCTTTTCCTTTCCCATGTCCATATTTCTTCATCAGATGTCTCCTGAGCTTCCTGCTTCTCCTTATTTTGGAGACTCATTCCATCATGTGACGTAGTCTGTGTTAGACTTTCTACATTAAATCCTTCACTTTGTGGGCATTCCATAACTTCAACTTCTATTTCTTTAACTTCTAATTTACTAATCTTCTTTTCTACATTCCATCTTTGTGATATTCATTTTTTATTGTGAAATTTTTCATATCTGGATGCCTTTGCCTGTATTTCTCTTCGAATATCTTTGGGGCTGCCTTCTCTATATTAATTAACTCTGCTTTCTCCTTTGCATAAATATTGCACCATATCAAATCTCTCTTTCTTTCCCATGTCCATATTTCTTTTTTATTCTTTTCAAAAATATCTAG
>NC_056746.1:1191004964-1191134964 GCF_019279795.1 Protopterus annectens | reverse complement strand
ACTAGCACATAATACTTAATTTATAAACACAATTACTGACTCTGTTCAGTGTAAATATTAGACTTGAGAAAAGTAAACCTTCGGTAATTTCTACACTTTTCTCAGTATGTACATCACAACCAAACTGAAGTCTGCCGGAGGCTATTCATCTGGACTCCTATGGAACAACCTGCAATTCCCCTATATGAAACTCAGGGGGCAAACTCCGTATTTAAACATGATTTAAAACTAGTTCCCCACACCAAGATTCTACTTTATTTTATACAGTCGATTACTTTTTGAACAACGTGATATAAATAACTGTTTTATCATCCATTTACTTACAGCCCTTGGAGCATAACTTTCTGTTCTTTCAGCCAGCCACTTAATGCTCCATGTGAATTTTAATTATTCAGACTGGAAAAGCAAGTCACTGTCTACTGTCTTGCACATGAGTTTTGGTTATGCAAATTTCAGTCCAACAGCATGAAGCAAAATAAAATCTGGCATGTATAGAAGAATATCTTACTGGATTTAGGGTAAAATCGCATAGTTAGCCACCCAAAACCTCAAAATACTCAGAATATAAAATTATGCCATAATGCAAAAAAAAAAAAAAGCCATAGAAATGGTCATCAAGTTAGTATCCGCATGCTAGCAGCCTCCCTGTCAGTGTCAGATTTAATTATTTTTCCCTAACTTCAGTCACGGGAAATGTGAAAAAGATAGACAGGCAACAGGTGCTAAGCCAAGCAAGCCAGGCCAACCCTTCGGGTTCAACACAATGATCGGCGCATAGCTCTCAATATCTTTACTTAAGATTCTTTGGGGGGTGCAAAATAAAAAGAGCCTTTATTTAGACCATGGCGGTATTCACTTTTAAAGTTGTCATGGAAGGATATATGCATTACTTGAAAATTAAAGCAGTTGACTGATGATGACCTAATCAATTAATGATTACCGAGTATCATTACCTATTTTATTGCAAAATCACAAAATGTATGGGCAAAACAAACATTTAAGACAAAATCAAAGACATCCCAGAAAATCAGGGATAAGCTGACTGCAACAGGGTATCAAACCCCTCTCTTGTCTCCACGGGAAAGACGTGGATGACAACTAGACTTGTAGTTTATCCAGGACTGGACAAATGATAAAATACTGCAGATCCGTGTAGTATTTTGCCCAGCATATTTAACAACGTGTTATTACTGTACTGATCCCCCACTTCTCTTTAAACCTGACTGATAGCTAACTCACTAATCACTACAACGGTCTGGTTATCTCCCTCGTCAGACAGCGGAAGGCGGTACCCAGGCTACATCTGCTTAGGTCAAACGGGAGAAAGAATAAAATCGTATGTTATATACCTTTGCAGTCTTCTGAGAAGTCGGGTGCTATTTCGGTAATCTCCTCCGAATCTTCATAACCTGGGTTCACTTTCATGTCTTTCTCTTTCTCATCACCCCCGCCCCAAAATCCTTCTGCATCTTCTCCAGAAAAAGAAGTCACGGTGAACCGTTTGCTCATTTCACGTTACAAACGTGCGTGCGAGGTAAGAAGTCAGTAACAGAGCCCAAGATGAATCAGGTCTTGCAAACGGACGGACTTGAAAAGACCTGCTGCTCTCATCAGCACCAGATATGGAACAGCTCCCTCGTACAAAGGTGGGAGCTCCTCCTCGTGCTGCTTGGCTCGTACCTGCCTCAACTGGGTCCTAGTGCCCCTTGGAAGTGCTTTAGTGCTTTGTGACTGGAAAAATACTGAAATAAACTGTTTAGTAATGGAAATTTAGTTTTAACAGTTGTGGACTTGATTTTCTTGAACAGGAAATTCCCACAAATGTTTTAGAACAAATATAGCAAGGAAGCCTCTTGAATCTCTATAGAGTATTGCCTCTCCAGAAGTAAAACTGTTTTAACATTTTAGATTGCAAAGTGTGTGGTTTCAGAAGAGAGCTTGTTGTTTTTCATCATAAATTGGATACAAACTAGGTTGACATTCGTGCCTGCAAATAAATGCTTTCAAACTAACCTATATCAAGTAGTGCATTATTTACGTTCACGAATTACGCGATTTAAAAAATATGAAACAAATGATTAGAAATTTCCAGACATAACATTATGGTTCTCGCACTAGAAGTTCTTTTTATTCGCATACTGTGAGTTAAAGATTATTATATAATCGTGCTATACTGTCGCATTTCTTTTGATTTATCTAGTGTCACTTGATTTACTGCGTGATAACCATTTTGCTTAACTTTAGCGATTAGATATAGTGGACAATTTTATTTATTTATTTATGTATTTATTTATTTTGGTATTGTTTGAATGGCAGTTATTTCTTGTGATTCTTAAAATCCCTTTAGTTGATTGGATTATATATGTGAGTAAATTCCACAAGTCAATTAATTAAGTACATATGATAGCAGGATCTATCTATAACTCTAACTCATTTTCAAAGTGCCCATCAGTTTAGTATGGAACTGCATCACATTATTTGGAGTTTAACATTTAAAGTGTCTTTAGCTTATTATGTGTGCATCACATATACTGTTGGTGATAATGTTATGGGACAGTAGACATGTGTAATACATAAGCTATGGAACAGATGCTTTAATTTTTGAAAAAAAAAATTGAAGATATACTATGAAAAGACTGTAGTGCATTTTAGGCATTAAGGACCTACTGGATTATTATCTTGTACAAAGCATTTGAAAGCAACATCAAATTGCAATAATTCAAACTTCTGACTCATCTGTAAACATTGATGCAATGGTTGCATTTTAAAGTCATTCTGTGAAACCAAACTTCAGACTTTCTGCCCAAGAATGAAGCATTATGATCAGTTTCATTCATTCTGAACAACTGCAAAGACTAGCAGAGGATTCTCTAAAGTGTTTGCTGTTTCCCCTGCACATAAACTTGCATAGGTTTCTCTTAGTGCAAGCTTAGCCCATGTCCAGCATCATGAATTATAAGTACAGGTTGTCTTAACACATGCAAAGTAGTACCTAATTGTAATAATTGTATACACTGTACAGTATCTCACTCTCACTCTCACTAAGGTCCTACTATACCATGCTGAAAATGAAAGCACAGGAAAACTAATGTACAGTCTAGTTAAAAGAGGATGTGAGACTTCAGTGGAAATAGTGAAACTACAATGGAAAACTAAGATCCAATACAAAGGATGATTACAGATCCTAAAAGAAACTGAAAACATCAAAAATTAAATTGAATTTTATTTGAAATGTTAAGTTATGTAATTAACAAGTCAAACCATATATCTAGAAAGAATGTTGCAGATATGTACATATATTAAAACTAAAGAAAAGGTTTTTAAAGCAGAAATCTAATTTCAGTAACAAACTCTGCCAGGATTTGATATTGATAGGCAACTAACTGAACTTGGATCAAACTGGAATAAATGGATACAGGACTCTGAGAGCTATGTAACTGGAACAGATGTGAATGATATCACAAGAATTAAACATCAAATCCAAAGGTAAAATACCTACCTGACCTAATTTAAAAACAGGAGGTTGCCAGTGGAGGCCCTGCATTCCAGTTGTGGGATGCATTAATAGCATTTTAAATATTTTCTTTTTAATGTTTTAAAACAAAAAAGAAATTAGTCTCTTGGTGCTAGAATGATTAGGTTTGATGCCTGGAATGTGTGTGGTGGTAGGGAGTATTGAGCAGATTAGTGAGAGATGCTGTAGAGGTAGCTCTTTTACGAGTGTTGAAATTAAAGCAAGTGGAAATGTCAGAAATGGAAAAGAATGGGGTAGAAATGGGTAGGTAAGAATATGCTGTGAGCTATACCATGTACAGCCACCCAAGTCATCACCTGCCACTTGCATCAGAGAGATAAGACTAAAGATGGTGCACTGGAGTAGGTAATGGCAAGCCACTCCAGTATTTGGACAAAAGCAACCAAAGTCATATTAAAATGTTACCAAAAGATGAAGCTCTCATGTCTGGAGGTGGGGGAAGATCACATGACAAATAGTCATGTTAAAGGTTATCTGCAGAGGGGATCAGAGATGAAACAAAACTCTAATGCTACAAACAATGGAACACTACTGGAACTTGAAACATAAAACTAAGAAACAAGGCAAACTTGGTGTGGTTAAGGATGAGATGTCAAGAGTAAACACTGGCATCTTGGGAAACAGTGAACTAAAATGTTCTAGAATGAGCAATTGTACATCAGATAATCATCTCATCTACTATGAATAAGGATCTTACAGAAGAAATGGATTATTCCTTATAGTTAACAAACTGGTGTCAAAACCAGTGTTCTGTTAAAACCCTAAAATGATAGAATGAACTTAGTCAGACTTAAAAACAAGCCATTCAACATTTTAGTGATACAAGTTCATGTTCTAACTATAGATGCTGATAAGGAAGAATTTCATCAATTTTATGTGGATCCGCAGTATCTTCTAGACAATTTACCAAAAAGGTATTTGCATTTGTCATAGATAATTGGAATGCTAAAGTTGGTAGTTATAGCACAAATAGAATAACAGGCAAATCTGGCCTTGATATTCAGAAAGAAGCAGGATATAAACTAATATAATTCTGCCAACATAATTCCTTGGTCATTGCAAACTGTCTCTCTCAACAGCCTAACAGATAACTTTACACATAGATATCACCAGATGGTCAATACCACAGCCTGCTTTACAAATAGGCCAACAAGGTAGCTGCTTAGGACGCCATTTTTCCAGGGAGGATTTTCCAAAATTATTTGTGTTTTAGAGCAATGAAGCATGTTTAGTTTTGCTCTAAAAATAAAAAAAAAATAAATAAAATGAAGCCACAGAATGGTAGGCTTCCTAGGGGAGGTGCTTCAGGGTTGACATGACCAGTCACATCACCTTGCACTCGAATACTGCAGAAAACCTCACACATTCAAGTGTAATATGAATGGTGCTTGGAATGGGCTTTTATATTTGACAATATAAAAAAGGTAACTACTTTAATTGATTTGCCAAAAATCAAAATAAAACATTAACATTAATAAGTTTAGGCAGTGAAAGAACTTTTGACACTGTCGATTGGAATTATTTATTTAAAACTTTAAAACTTTTTGGATTTCTAAAATAATTTATTAATGTTATTAATAACTTATGTCCTAGGCTTTTATCAAAATAGGACCTATTTATGTCACAAATATTTAGAATTAAAACAGAAACCAAACAGGGATGTCCTCTGTCTCCTTTAATGTTCACTTTAGTTATTGAGTCTTTTGCTAATAGTATTTGATTAATTCATAATACTGAAACTTTTAAAATATCATAAATTATAATTCAAAAGTTCAAATTTTTGCAAATGACATTTTAGTAACTTTGAAAAATATTAACAAATTAATGTATGAGTTAAATGAAGAGACTGGTTTACTTCAGCAGATTTCTTTAAAGTTATAACAAGATGCTGTTATAACTTCAAAACCTGAAATAATTTCAGATGAATATCCTTTTCTACTAAGTATGTTTCTTGTAAAAAGATAGGATCATCTCTGTTTATGTTATATTTCATCTTTTAATACCACTATTTAATCCCTAAATATTTTAAGATACGATATTTAAATGTTAACACTTTATTTATGTTTGAATTCAATTTAGTTGATTATTATGGATATTCAATATTAAATAATTTATTAGCTGAAGAAACATTATTCTCTTTTTGCTGTTTGCTGATATATATATATATATCCCTTACAAGCTATTTTCCCTTAAAGTGTACTGAATACAAAAAAAAATGCATTTTTTAGAACTAAATTTAAAACGATTGCTAAGACTATAACAAACATATTTACAAAATGTAACTTACTTAATATGGATATCACCACCCCTACTTAATCTGGATAACATTTTAAAGAGCAATACATCACAGTGTCAACAAAGGTTCATGTAGTCAAAGCTATGGTTTTCCTATTAATAACAAAAGGCTATGATAGTGTGGTTATAAGTAAGGCTGTCCACCAAAAAAAAAAAAAAAAAAACATATCTTTTGAATTGCATTGTTGGAGAATACGTTTGAGAAGTTTATGGACCACAAGAAGATCAGATCAGTTAATACATATGGAAATAAACCCAGATTTTCACTTGAAGGTCTGGCAGCAAAATTGAAACTCAGAACTTTGGCCTGGTAGTGCGAAACGGGAAGTCACTAGAAAAAAACATTGATGCAAAAGTAGAAGAAACAGTAGCAGAGGCTAAGATGAAGAGAGGGCATTACTGAAATAATGAATATAATTTAAAAATATATAAAGAAACAGTTATTGACAGACAAAACTGGTATGCCAAAGTCCTTGAAGTCATGAAGAGTTGTATTTGATTACATGACTAAACAATAACTAGATGGAAGATGGGATAGGGAGTCTGATGAGAAGGGAGGGTAGACAGAAGAAGATGCTGAACCAACAAGGGGCAGGTAGATGGGAGGTAGGCAACTGAGAAAGGGAAGATCAAAATATAAGCTCAGCAGTAATATATAGACCTAATGAGAGTAAGTAAGAAGCATAAAGAATGAATGGATAATGAATTGAGAGCTTTCTGATCATAGATTGGTAATGGTAGATTGAGGCTAAGTCAGAAACAGAAGCAAGGTAGCAGTGGAATCCAGGTCCCTGATAGGATGTAAGGCAGGTAGAGTAGTTATAGGAAATAGAGCAGATGATGGGAAAGAATGAAGGGGGAAGATAGTAGGATAGGTATTAACAAATGACATGATATTAAAACTGCTTTGGAGGAAATACTTTGATAAAAAGAGGCATAACAAGATGGCAGAAGGAAAGCAAGGTGGAAAGTTTGAATGAGAGGTTAAGAAGTTTTCAGGAAATAATAAAAGCATGGAGAAGAAATTACAGGAGCAGACTGGAAGACTAAGGACTAATTTAAAAACATGCAAGGATATGAAAAATGAAAATGTTAATACCTAGAATATGAGCTAAGTAGAATGTTAGGAGGGAGGTTGATGTTAAATGGTTATGTTGGAAGTTATAAGATATTTAAGTTTCCAGAAATTAGGAAAGGTAATGGGGACAACTCATAAGATGAAATGAATTAGAGAGTTTAGACTTTAAGACAATGTTATATACTAAGAATGAGACTACTCTTTTTAAAGAATGGGGAAAAGTGATACCCCAGCTAAATTAGTTGGAGATTTTAGTGGTATTGGGATAGGAGAAGTGTTGGATGTTAATAGATATTTAAAGAGATTTTAAAGAGTGGTAAGGTAAGGTGGTGATGGTTTTCAAATAGAATCTTACAAGAATGCGGGACTTCAATTAAAGGAGAAAAATGACTGGAATGCTTAGTCAAATTTTGGTTGAGGGAGCAGCATAATGTGGTGGTATATTACTTAACGGTAATGGGGAGAAAGAGGATTCTGATAATCATAGGCTAGTTTCATTGTGCAAAGTAGATGTAAAGATTTTACTAGTATATTCAAAGCTGTTATAACTGCAGAGTAACAGGTAGGATTTGTGAAAGGTATGGCCCAACTGATCATCGAAGATCTATGATCAAGTTTGCTAAAAGGGCAGAACTGCAAGGGGGAGCAGAAGTAATATTACTAAATACACAAAAATCCTTTGACGGTATATTAGAAACTTTTAATTTAAATATTAAGACAAATTGTAGCAGAAGGAGCATGATTTTAAGGGATACAAGCATTACATAAGAAGCCATTGGTCAGGATTTTAGTTAATGAGGAAAATCCTGCAGAGTGATATTACAGAGATGAACAAGATAAGGGTATCCATGTTCCCCATGTTTATTTCTAATAATAACGAAGTGTGTTGTGCAAAGAATTTGAATGATTTTGAACGATATGCCTGAGGCAATAACAAGCACATGCAGATGATTATATTATATTATTGGAGAAAGTAGACATGCAGTTTTTCACGTACAAATAAGTCTTCTTGGTTAGACAGGGAAGATAAATATTTAGGATTAAAGTTATATTCACCCAGAGAAGGGTACAAGAAATAATTATGTAACACAAAACTCTCTAGTCTTATTTTCGATACCCACTGGGACAGAAGTTATCATCTTTAATAAATCGGATTTTTCCAGCATTAATGCTAAAGCACTGTCAGAAGACTGAAGTTTTAAGCTTTGTTTCTACAACAGTACACAATCTATGCCAGTAAAGGACATATTCAAGACAATAGTCACAGTTAATAAATTCAAAATCTTGACAATCATTGACTTCCAGTATGGCAGGATAGCTGACCAAATGTCTTCATACTCAATCTAATAGAAAGGAATAACCAAAGCCTTAAGGGGAAGTGCTAGTCTAAGCATTTACATTATTATTATAAGTGTAAAAGTTGATTGCCCCACAATAAAAAGAACAATTCACCAGTGACTCAGATCCAGAGTACAGAATCTCAAACTGTTTGGAAGGTTGTTTCAATGAAGAAAGTATGGTGACCCACGCTACTGGAAAGAGTACCCAGGAGGATGAAGGAGGTGCTAAGCATGGGCCTCAGGATACTGCGCTAGAATCAGTTTTGCTGGAACTGCAAAAGATCGCTAAAGATGGATACCTTAATTGAGACTTTGACTCAGAAGAATGAGGATGTTGACAAAGTGCTCTTGGATCACTCTGATGCATTGACTATCCTGCAGAGAGAAAAATGCATCATTATTTATTTATTTATTCTATTTATTTAAGTTTGAGGACGGGGAAGTCCACTGGGCCAAGAAGAGCCTGTTTAAAGTGGAGGCCCAGGGAGAATAGCTCCATAATAATTGCAAGTTACATTTCACATGTTACAAAAGGACTTAGTTTATACAGCTAATTAAACATTTACCGATAAGCTCCATGATATTTGCAATTGGCTTGTCACAATATTACGAAAATGAAAGGACATAATTCAATACAGAAATTTCAACAGTTACATAAAGTGTATATTTCTCTTATAAACTCAATTGTAGGTTTAACATTTCAAAATATATAGTTACTAGCCATTAGTAGGTTAGGAAAATATTATGCATGGAGAGGGTAATAGTATATTTGAGATTGAAGAGTATAGTACAATAGATATTAGAGAGAAAATTAGTTTTTATTAGGGGAGGGATTGTTTTGGGTGGGATGAAGTAATAGTAGAGGTAGTTGGATGAGTCAGTGCAAGGTGGAATGAGGGGGGAGGGTGTTAAGTTGGAGCATGGCAAGGGCATTCCCATTTGGAAGAAAGATGGGATAGTAGCTGAGATTTGAAATTTGTATGGTTAGTTAGGTTGAATAGGTGTGTGGGGAGAGAGTTCCACTTTTTAGCTAAGGAGTGGGACAGCAGTAGATGGCCAGGAGGTTGTGCGGGTTTGTGGACCTGAAGGAGATTTTGTTTTTTGGATCTGAGTGAGCGGTTGGGAATGTAAGGTTTTAAGGAAGTAGTGAGAGCTAGGCAGTTGGCAGGTTTAAAGATGAGCTTGTGGGCAGTGGTGAGTTGTAGGTAGCTGAGGTAGCTGGGTAGTTCAAGCCAGTTGAGGGTGAGGAAGGAGTGGCAGTGGTGGGATGAGTTTTTTGAATTGGTTGCAAATTTGGAGATCTTGTGGTAGCAGGATTCAAGTTTGGATCGAAAGCCAAGATGGAGATTGGTGAAAAAAGGGGTACCATACATAAGGGAAGGGAGTAGGAAGGTGCATGCAAGAGTTTAATGGGTAAAGGGGCTTAGGAAGCAGTTGTGCCTGTATAGGAGACCTAATTTAGTGGATTTTCTTGATTGTGGAGTGGATGTGGGTGTCATATTTTAGTTCTTCATCAATAATGATGCCAAGAAGCTTGGTGTTGGGAACAATTTCAAGGAGGGTGTTGTTTTGGCTCTGTATGGTGAATGTGGATTTGTCAATGGAGTTTTTGGTAGGGGAAAAAACATTAGTTTGGTTTTATTTGCATTTAGTGCCAGATGGTTAGACTGCATCCAGGTTTCTGTTTTGGAGAAGGCTAGTTGGGTTTTTGCTAGGAGATCGGAAGGGGAAAATGCTGAGCAGATGATTGTTGAGTCATCTGCATACTGGATAATAGATGAGTCTGGGATGGATTGGTGAAAGTTGTTAATGAATAGGTTGAAGAAAACAGGGATGAGAACAGAACCTTGTGGGACACCTGTGGGTGTGGGAAGGAAGGGGGAGGTTGAGGTTTTCCATTGGACAGCTTGTTGGCGGTTGGACAGGTAGTTGGAAAATGAAGCAATGGTAGTGGGAGAGAGGTGTAGGGTGGAGAGTTGGGATATAAGTAGGGTGTGTGAGATGGTGTCAAAGGCCTCTGATAGATCTAGGAATAGTGTGGATATGAACTTGCCTGAGTCGTGTTCGAGGTTTATGGTTTCAAGAAAGGAAAGAAGGGCAGTCATGGTGCTGTGACCAGGGAGAAAGCCATGTTGGGTAGGGGACAGGAGATTGTTTAGTGTTAGGTGTGCCATGAGTTGTGCTTGTATTGTTTTCTCTAGTATTTTAGAAAGAGGAGAAAGGATGGCAATAGGCCTGAAGTTGGTGGTATCAGTATTTTTGCCACCTTTGTGGAGGGGGATGATGTAAGCATGGTGCCAGATAGAAGGTAGGTATGATTATTGTATGGATCTATTTATAAGAATAGAGATGGGATAGGCAATGCTGTCTGCAGATTGTTTGAGGAAGGTGGGTGGAAGGTTGTTGGGTGCACTGCGACAGGGTTTGAGTTTAAGGAAAAGTATTTTTATAGTGCTTGTGGGGATGGGCTTGAGGCAGAAGGATGTGGAGGAAGGTTGATGATTGGGGTGGTGGTTAAGGCAGGAGGGGGTGGTGGTGGAGGAGGAGGATGGGAAGGAGGCTGGCAGTTTAGCTATGCAATCTATGAAGAATGAGTTGAACTGGCTGGCTGTTTCAAGGTTGGACAGGTTGGGGTCTTGGCAGGGGTTTTCTTTGTTGCCAGGATGCAACATGGATGAGATGGAGTCCCAGAATTTTTTTGGATTTATTGAGTGCAAGGACTGGAGTTTAGAGTAGTGGGCTTTGCGGTCTTTAATTATTAGGTTTTTTGGGGAGTTTCATAGTTGCTTACATTCTAAGAGGGTGTTAGGGTTTTTATGTTTTTGATATTGTTTCCATTTTTTGTCCCTTTGGTGCAAGGCTAGTTTAGTATATTTTGATAACCATGGGCAGGGATTGGTTTTAATGCATTTGGTTTGCGGGGGGGCTTGCTGATTGAGAAGGGTTAGGAATGAGTGGTTAAAGTAGGAAATGGCATCATCCAGAGGATCATTAAAGGATAGACTGGCTGATATGGATACAAAAATGGAAGAAGTACTGGATAAGGAAGACGGTAGACCCTCAGAGTATGAAGCATACAAACTGTGCAGTTTCTGTCCAGCATTATCTGGCAAGATGGTCCAGAATCACAGAAGACTCCATAAGAATTGGGAGAGCACACAGGGCATAGGCCAGAGCAGCCCTAAGAAGAGATGGCTGACCACAGCATATAATCATCTACCTTGAATCTTATATATTAAAAGAGGAGACACACAGAAAACTGTGGAAGCCTGGGGTTCAGTGTAGGGTCATGGATGAACACAGTATAACTGAAAATGATTTTTCTGCAGCCACAATGCAGAAGTGATCGTGTTTTTTTTTCCCAGCAATGAGGCTATTCAGACAACAGCTAAGAAACTGACTGGTGTACCCTGTATTTTTCAAAGTTCTGTTGCCAGGAGGCCTTATTCTTAGAGACACAAGAGATGATAAAGTTTTTGCAGAAAAGTGCTGAAGAGGTAGGTGACTTCCTACTGCTATGACACATGAGCAGAAGGAACAGAGGTTTGAGATACCTCAGGATAGCGACCTGGAGAAAACCCCATCAAAAGGCACATTTTCCATTTTTGCTAAGGCACAAGGGGCTGAGCAAAGTACAGTGACCTGATAATCATCTGTGAGTCACTTTGAATTGAGGAAACAAAACATTTTACTTAAAATGAGCTTTGTTTCTAAGCCAACAGCTTGATTATAGCTAGCCTGCTTAGACAGGTGAGTAGCATATAATGTTGACAGAAATTTGGTCCATATGAAGGCTTTCATTGCTGTAAACAAACATGCTTCCCTTAATCTGGCATATTTATAATATATGGATCTTGTTAATGGGATCTCACCAGAAACATTTGGAAAAACAATGGTATTGGATAATGCCACTATATGAAAAGAAGATAACTGATTTTAATAGTTGGCATAGTTTCTGGATGCATTATTTGTCAGCATGGAAAGAGGTGGTCAAGAAACCACACTGTTTTGCCAGGGATGGTCTGCACCTCTCCCCTCTAGGCTTTCGAATATTTGCTAAAACATTGTCCTCCCCTATTGTGCCTTTTTTAGGCAATGCCAAACTGAAAGTACTTCCGATATAGCAAATCAAAACCAAGAAAATCTAAAGGTGTTACTACTCCATGCTAGAGTCTAAACAAGATACTCCACTCTCTAGAAGTTCTCCTCACCCTAGAGACAGCTAACATCTGTGCAGTCACTGAGACATGCCTTAAAGCTGTGAAGAGCACACAGGCAGTCCAACGCTATAATGTCTTCTGCACATTTAGACCAGCTACTACACAGACAGGGAGTAAAGGTGGAGATGTCTCGCTTTACATCAAAAATAAATATACCTCAAGGTTGGCCAAACAAGACAATGCGCGTGAGTTTCTATAACCCAGTTAACCCATAATATGCATTTAATGTTATTGGAAACACTCACCATACAAACCAATATCATATTCTTGGGTGACTTTAATTACTCCACTATTAACTAGGACTTGTATACAACACCAAAAGAACAGGCGCAGAAATTCCTGTATTTTGTAAACACAAACTCCCTGAAGCAGATTGTTAATATGCAAACCAGGGGGTGCAAACATACTGAATCTGTTCCTCGCTAATATGGGGGAGTGCTGCTCAGTTACACCTGCTAGTTTAATGTCTTCTCTGGTAAAGTCAGACCACAAAACAGTCTCCTTTGAAGTAAAAATAGAGCCTGGAGCCCCAGCTAATCTGGAATGTTCAGGAACAGCCCTAAAACTAACTTCCTACTATTAAGTGGTAACCTAGTAAATTTCCAAGCCCTCATAAACCCCAAGAACACTGTTGCCTATGCAGAACTGTTCACAGAAACCCTACATAAGCATGTTAAAAGCTGCATAGAGACAGCTGTACCCACTATGAAGAAGTACAGAGTTAACTCAAAAAACAAGTCACCATGGAGGAATCATGTCATCAATAAGCTGTATGACAGAAGGAAAAAAATCATGTAAAAATTAGGAGGTGAAACACCCAGCCAGATAATAGTACTCTCATCAAACTAAACAAACAAGTCAGTCTATAAATAAAATCTACCAAAGCTAAATTTTAGATAAATTTGGCTTCCCAGGCCAAGGACAACCACAAGATATTCTTTAACTATGTCCACAACTTCAAAGTCAGTACACAATTGTGTGCAGAACTCATTGTTAATGGAGCCACCTATACCGAGCCAGAAGATAAACAAAACCTACTGGCAGACAAATTCAGCTCTAACTTTACCCCCTCTCTCCCCCTCAACCTCACATCAGGAAATACCATCAAATATAACTTCCTCGTCTATCAATAGGGAAGAATGTTTCATGAACAGAAAATGACAACAGTCATCCCCCTGCACAAAGGTGGGCCATCTACAGACCCAGGAAACTACAGACTTATAAGCCTCAATAGTCTCATATGCAAAGTCATGGAAAGAATCATGTAAATTATCAAAAATGACACAGGAAAGCTCCAAACATTTGACCCAATCCAATTTGGCTTTGTCAAGGGCAGGTCAAGCATACTGAACCAGGTGGACTTCTTTGATAAGGTCACCAAAACAATGGATAAGGTAAAATGGTTCATACTGCCTACCTTGACCTGGCCAAGGCATTTGACACAATACCACATTCAGGCATTGTTGACAAACTCAAGAGATTAGGTATAAATCCTTATATCACCCACTGGATAGCCAGTTGGCTCACAGACAGGACCCAGAAGGTTAGAACTTGAAAGTCCACCTCTACAAAGAGGCATGTCACAAGCAGAGTCCCTTAGGGATCAGTTCTGGGACCACTCATTTTTGACATTAACTTCACTGACGTCAAGGCCATTGTTAAGGGCTACCAACTGGCTAAATTTCCTGATGATTGCAAATTAGAAGCATTCATAGAATCCCCCTTCTCCAGAAGGGCTGACACATTCAAATAACTTGTGTCAGAGCCATGAACTAAAACCAAATGCCAAGAAATGCATAATAGTATTATTCAGGAAGTCATCCATCCCTTGGTAACTACAATATTGACAACACACCCCTAAGAGTTGACCCAGTAGTCAGGAATTTGGAGTATGCATAGACAGTAATCTAGCCATTGACCATCACGTGTTTACAGTAATGAGGAAATCATTCTGTGTTGTACAACCTATAAATGAACATATAGCATCTAGGTACAAGGAGATCATTGTTCCACTGTATGCAGCATTCATCAGACCTGTTACTGAGCACAATTCCCTCTTTGGTATGTACCTAACCAGGCATATGCTACAATTGAAACATCCACAGATGTTCCTCACTAAAACAATACAGGGCATAAGTAACATGTCCTCTGCAGACTGCCTTACAGTTGTATCCCTATATTCTGTCTCCTACAGGCTGTTGAGGGGACATCTATGCCTGCCGTACAAGGTATTGTTAGACCCCACTTTGATGGATCTCCTGCATATCCACAAAGCAAACAGCAACAGAATTACCTGTTCTAAAGACTGGTGAGACAGATATGTATCCCAGCGATTACCCCTTCTCCGGAATAGGCTCCCCATCCATTGAAAGCAGAGTTCTTCCTAACCTGATCCAAGTGCAACCTCAACAATTGGATAGGAAACAGGAAATTAATCCCTGGTTTGGCAACTATGTCTCTAAATGATGCAGGCAGCCTGTAAGTAGTTCATCTCCCAGGCCGTACATTGTAAATGTTTCATCTCTGAAGCCTGTGCTTACACTTATCAAAAGTAACAGAACTTGTCAAGAGAGTTGGGCTGGATGGCTAGGCTTAAAAAGGCCCCTGTGGTCATTAGCCTTGTCCACACCTATGAACCTATGAAACATACAGTGGATAGTTTTAAAAGTATTAATGGAAAAAAAATGATAGAAGAGGCAACTTCACTTATATAATAGTGAAAAGATTATATATAGTTTAAAATGTCCTTGTGGATTATTTTATATTGGGGAGAGCAAGAGAAGTGTTGCTTTGAGATTAACAGAGCATATAAGGGACATCAAGAAGCAAAGATTTCAGAGTCCTGTAGCTACGCACTTTAAGGAACACCATAATGGAGACCCACAGGGGTTACAGGCAACTGTTTTGGAACAAGTGAATACTAGGTTTAGTACCGATGAAAAAATTAAGGAACACTTAAGAAGGAAGGAAGCAATATTTATTTTAAAATATGATACAATGTTTTCAAGAGGTTTGAATAAGGAATTCTCTTGGAAGAATTTAATATAAGAAGGTTAAAAAAAAGAATATTAAAAGTTAATCTTTTCAATTGGCTTTTTTAGTGAATTCTTAATTGGATAATTAATTGATCAATTGCATGTATTTAAGTGTATGCTTAATAGCAGAAAGATGTACTCTGAAAAGGCTTTTCTGAAAACCGAGGCACCAGATAAGTGTTACTTGCTCTTAATTGTATTAAAAGTTTGAAGTTTTGCTGTTAACTTTTACTGCAGAAGTTATATTTTTATTTTAATAAATCAGTTTGTGTACTAAAGTGAGTGAATTCATCTTGCCTGGAACTTGTGGTGTGAGGTCGGTTTGTTCTACAGTGTGGTGCTTTATTTATGGCCAGTGAATCGTTTGTGAGACTGCCAAGACTTTTTAGAGAATTAGAAATGGATTCCAGCCAAGGAACTGTGGATAATTTTTTTGTTTCCTCCTAGCCAAGAGAAGGAGAGGGTCAGGGTTTCCTTAACCCATGACAATGATGGTTCTGCTCTAAATCCAAGGTTTGCTACCAGTATATACTCCAGGTGGGATGAGAACAGGCAGAAACTGTCAGTGAATGCATTCTCAACAGTGGGTAAGAGAATGAATGTTTCTGTAATACCTGAAGTGCAAGATTTATTAGAACAAGCAGAGAGACTTATTTTCAAAGAGATGTCTGTTTTTTTCCAACTAACAGAGGCTCAACAGATATCAAGAACTAGATATAACACCTAGAGGCTTAAGAGCCTTTTCTAATCCCTCTACACCATTTGATTTGGCAAGTGAAGCTGACATAGCATTTCATGGACACTGGGTGGCAGCAGCGCACAGATGTAGTGCTGAGTGGGTCAGCATTTTGGTGGAGAGAGACATGCTGAAGAGGGCTAAGCTGAAATCTGAAATTAAACAAGTCAAATCAGTCAGGGAGCCTTTGAAGGCTATTTGCAGTGTCAATGATAAATTGTTGACTTATGAAAAAGCGCTCATTGAGCATAAAAAAAAAACTGTTGATAGACATTCGGGGTTACAAATGCAAGCAAGCATTTGTTTCTTCTTCTGGAACGAACAAAAAGCAGCATGCTAGATTCCAGGAGGGGAAGGAGGTAACTGAACGATCTGTGAGTTATTATACATCGGCTGAAAGTGGAGCCTCATCAGCGGAAGGTGACGGGGAAGAATGGGAAGACTACCCACGGCTCCCAAAGGGACAGAATCCAGGGTAACTAAACAGAAATTTTCGTGACCAACCTGGTTACAACAAATCCGGCACCACACTGTTGATCCTGCCAACTTCGGCAGGATCAACAGCGTGGTGCCGGATATAATTCCCGAATCTACAAACGGGGAAAATGGACATAATAAAATGAGACTTTCTAATAATACAAATGTGAGTGGTTTTGAATATATTGTAAATTTGTCTGCATGCATAATTAGTGATGAAGAAAAAATGTATTATATAGGGGTTTGAGATTTATCCGTCTCTTCCCAGAATGTATGAGTTAAAGGGAAAAGTATTCAACTTTGTTCGCAAGTTACATTTAATAGATTTCTTTGGAAATCAAACAAAAAGTTTAGAAGCAGATGTGAGCAATGTACATTTTGTAGATGCTGCAAGTAATGGAGAGCTTTTTTTTCTTGTAATTCTGACTTAGAATGCAATGCTTTTAGTAATTTTGATACTAGTGGTATTTCTTATAAAAGCAAATTTATGTCTCCTTTTAAGTGTGTCAAAACCGAAATGTTTCATTACATGTTAAATTATGCAATAGAGCAAGAGTGTAAAAAGTTCTTCAGAAGTGAAATTCAATATAATATGACACAAAAAGAATGGGTGACCTTAGAAATGTTAAGGGAAAGAACGGAACTCATATTTAAGTCTGCAGATAAGGGGGGACAACTAGTAATAATGCATTACACACAATATGTAAATATGTGTTTACAGCATCTAGAAAATGATAAACTCTATGAAAAAGTAGGTTTTTTAACTTATCAGGAGATGGTCAAGAACTATGAAGAATTAATATATAAAGGGGTTAGACTAAATTATTTTAGTCATGAAGATGTTAAAAATAAGTTCTTGAATAAAAGCAGTGAGTTGGCATAGTTTTTTTTTTTTTTGTGCCAAAAATACATAAAAGCATAGTTAATCCTCCAGGTTATCCCATTGTATCTGCCTGCAATTATGTAACATATAATTTGAGATTTTTTTTGTATCAATTTCTGTTAAAAAAGGTGATACAATTACTTTCATATATCAAAGACAGTTTTGATTTTTTGGCTAAAGTAAAGAAAATAACATGGCAGAAGAAATTTTTTTTTATAGTAATAGATGTAGTCAGCCTATACACAAGCATTAAACATAGTGATGGCATAGAAGCTGTAGCATTTTTTCTGGGGAAGGAGCCCCAGTACACAATATATCATAGAACTGACATTGTTCTGTTTGGAAAATAATATATTTGAAATTGATGGCTTTCTGTATCATCAGAAGTGTGGGACAGCTATGGGGGCAGCTTTTGCCCCCATATATGCTAACTTATCCGTGGGTCTCTATGGAAATTTATATGTGTATAGGAATGACCTTTTTAGAAAACATGTTGTTCATTTTTATAGATACATTGATGATTTGATTTTTGTTTGCAAAAGGGGCTATGGAGAAGTGGTAAAGTTTGTTCAAGAACTGCAAGGTTTGAGATCAAGTTTGATGGGTTACAAAAAGGAAAGACAGTAAATTATTTGGATATTGCAATAGAAGGGCAGGAAGATGGTAAACTTAAGACTAAAATATTTAGAAATATGGGACAACCAAGCTTTATGTTGCATGGAACTAGTTGTCACCCCCCCCCCCAATACTATTTCTTCCATTCCTTATGGGGAAATGGCTAGGGTTAAACGTTTATGTAATGGTAGGAAGGAACGTGAGAAGGAATGTGAGAAGGAATGTGAGAAGGAATGTGAGAAGGAAGTTCATAATACAGCTAATATGTTCATAGAAAGGGGCTATAAGTCAGAGAAAGTTTGGTTGGGGTATAATAAAGTAATGAATAAAAAAGTGAATAAAGCACAGAACATAATAATGCAGAAAAAGAATGCTGAAGAAAAAGAAAGTGAGTTATATTTTGTGTCCAAGTATACTCATTTTTCTAATATTTTAAAGAAAATAGGTACTATTGGTCTTATATACAGAAAGAAAAATCCTGCCTTAAAAATGTCAAACTTTGTTTTCCGTATAAAAGAGGCAGGAGTCTTAAAGCCATGTTAGCTCATGGAAAATCTGAGAGAACAAAAAAATATAGAAAATAATATAGTGAGATATGAAACTTTTCCATGTGATAATTGTACAGTATGCAAACATATAGTGAATAGCTCTGAAAGTATTAATGGAAAAAAATTGACAGAAGAGGTAGCTTCAATTGCAACAGTGAAAAGATTATATATAGTTTAAAATGTCCTTGTGGATTATTTTATATTGGGGAGAGCAAGAGAAGTGTTGCTTTGAGATTAACAGAGCACATAAGGGACATCAAGAAGCAAAGATTTCAGAGTCCTGTAGCTACGCACTTTAAGGAACACCATAATGGACACCCACAGGGGTTACAGGCAACTGTTTTGGAACAAATGAATACTAGGTTTAGTACCGATGAAAAAATTAAGGAACACTTAAGAAGGAAGGAAGCAATATTTATTTTAAAATATGATACAATGTTATGAGAGGTTTGAATAGGGAATTCTCTTGGAAGCATTTAATATAAGAAAGTTAAAAAAAAGAATATTAAAAATTAACCTTTTTAGTTGGCTTTTTTAGTGAATTCTTAATTGGACGATTATTTACTTGATCAAATGCATGTATTTTTAAGTGTATGCTTATTAGCAGAAAGATGTACTCTGAAAAGGCTTTTCTGAAAACCGAGGGACCAGAGAAGTGTTACTTGCTCTTAATGATATTAGAGTTTGAAGTTTTGCTGTTAACTTTTACTGCAGAAGTTTGTTTTTTTTTATTTTTAATAAATTAGTCTGTGTACTAAACTGAGTGAATTCATCTGGCCTGGAACTTGTGGTGTGAGGTCTGATTTGTTCTACAGTGTTGTGCTTTACACCTATGAACCTGTTGGTGTTTGCATGAAACAAGAACTGTTCTGGAGTGCATCAGAAACATAAATATGGATGAAATTATGATTAGAGACAAGTAAACTCTCAGTCACTGGACAGTTTTTAAGTGTGTGCAAATTTTGCTTGGTAGCTGAAGCAGAAAGGTTTTGATTGTATATAGTTAAACAATTGCTACATATGGTTTGATTTTTATTAAATATGTTCATTAAGAGGAAATTTTTGCAGTTGCAGTTCTTAGTTAAACATAAAATGTATGCAGAGATGCAGAAAAACAGGGGGATTAGTGTACGACAAACAGTAATCAGGTGGATATATACAGGCCATTTTGCAACATCAGGGGGTTTACAGCTTTGGTTAATAAGTGTTTCTTAATATTAAATTGGTAATTTAAAAATAATTTCATGGAACATGAATGGTTTGGCTAACCTTAAAAAGTGAAGGAGAGTGTTCCAATATATGTATGCAATGGAGGTGGACCTTTGCTTATTATATGACAAAGCACAAGTCTATTTTAAAGGGTAAATGCAACAGGGGTTTCTTTTTGGGGGTTGAGGTTAGTAGAAGCCAAGGAACATCCATACTGGTAGCTCATTCAGGTGCAGGATATTCTCCTGGACAAGGTGGGGAGATTAGTGGCTATAAAAGGAACACACAGAAGTGATAGCTTCACCATCTGCTCTATTTACTTACCCCTGGATTTAAGTTGAGTGAATTTTGAGACATATTCACCCAGCTGTAACACTTTCATGAGGGTATTCTGCTATGTCTAGTTGATTGGAATGTGGTTACATCAACAAAAGTTGTTAATAGGGACCATAGAAGAAGGAAAGTCACCAGGTTAGAAAGATTTATGTACAGATATTTTGTTAGAATAGGATTAGTGTATACAAGTATTATGGAGATGAACTCTCCCCCAGAACATATGTACCCAGGAAATATGACACAGTGGCAAGACTGGATAGGGGATGATAGTAACAGAATACGCCCACCTAATTGTTAAGAAAAAAGTGCCATCACTGGTAGTTTTGTATCGTGGCCCGCTTTATCTAGAGAGAAACAAAAATGGGACAAATGTATGCAAAAGACACTGGAAGTTCTCTGAATATTACCTGAAAAGGACAAAGTTTAAAAACTGGGTAAAATAACTATTTTGGGGATAATTTAATAAGGTTACAGAATGTGGTTATGAACTAATGGAGCAATCGGAACAAATTAAAAATAACCTAAAGCTAAAAATCCAATGATACACCAATGAGGACTGGCAGAATTTGGCTCAGATGGAAAAAAGCTGTGCAAATCATAGAATTCCTGTATGTGGGGCCACATAATCAGTTATTTTATGAACCAAAAGATATACTAGACAGACTGAGGAATTTCTATGCTAGTTTATATGTGTCTCAACAGATCTCCAAGCTAACCAGGAATAATATGGAGAAATTCTTGAGTAGTTTGGACCTTCCAAAAATAGATGCAAAGCAGGCATAAACTTTAATGAACCCAATTACTATGGCTGAAATTAAACATACAGTAAATCAACAGTGACATGGTAAATCTCCGGAACTGTATGTGTTCTCAATTAAGCTCTGGAAAGAGGCGGAAAATCATTTTCTTTTTTTTTTTTTCAAAACAGGTTTATTGTTTTAACATATAAGAGAAATATCATAACAATTTTATACAAGTAATTAAAAATAGGTATTATAATATTCAACAAAACAACTAAAGTATTTACAAAGACATCCACTACAATCAGATCAATTAATTAAACTAAAATACCGTGCTATTGAAATTAGAATTTTTTTAACAAATTTTGTAAATTATCCCATACAATATAATATGATGTTTTTCTAGTTGTTCTCATTCTAATTGTGCTTATTTCCATATGGCACATTATATTCATAACATTTTTAAATTCATTGAATGAAGGAGGTGTATCTGAAATCCAATTTCTAGTTATTATTTTCCTGGCCACTGCTAGGATAGACCATAACAAGGGAAGCTTAATCTTTTAACACATTGAGGTACAGGTGTGTTGAATAATATAAGAGACTTAGAAATAATGAAATTATCTGTAAAAGAGCCTGCAAAAATTCATTAATTGACTTCCAGTATTCTTTCAACTTCATACAGTCATAAAACATATGAGCCCAGTCAGCATTAATTTCTACATTACATCTCTTACATAGATTATCTTTATTATTCATTTTATTCATCATCAAAGGTGTATAAAAGATCTATGTAAAATTTCCATGTATAAAGTCTCCAGACAATGGAAGATGTAGTTCTATAAGCAGATTCCAATATATATTGTTTATCTTGTTGAGTTGGTGGGTCCCCATTAATAGAGGTGAAATAATTCCAGTATGAATCTACACTGTAAAAAGTTTCTTGTCTGATAATTTTATGTATATATGAAAGTTTACCTTTATCAGAAACGTTATGCTGTAAATTTAATATCAAGTAATCAATCAGTTTTGGAATAGATTCTTTAACTGTTATAGACATTAGATCTATTCTATCAATGAGATGTTGTCTAAAGATCTGAACCTCTAACCAGCAAGTTTCTCTTAGATCAAATTCTTGTTTTAAGAAATCTAGATTTTTAACTTTATTATCAGATATCAGCTGATACCAGTACTTTAGATCATTATCTATAGCTAAATGAGCTCCTTCAGAAGTAGATGACATAAGCATACCCTGAGTATACATTATAGGGAATACAATAAAATTCCATTCCCTATACTTAGGGTGCATGAATATAAAGTTACGATAACTAATAATAATATTTAATGGGTAACAAACCATATGTTTAGGTGTAATAGGTGAAGTACAAATTCCTTTAGCAACCACAACATGGAGTTATTTACAATCATATTTTTATGTGTTAAGGAGATTTTCATGAAGTGCATACTAATTAGCTCCCAATAATCTTTCCATTTTGCGATATATGACTGATCTATTAATAAAGTAATAACTTTTATAATAGAAGAGATAATATATAAATTAAAGTCTGGAAAAGAAATACCCCTTGAGACCAGCTATTAGTATGTTTCTTTAATGCAATCCTAGGTCTATTAGGTGCCCATAAGAAATTTAACATTAGTGTATTCAGTTTCTTGATAATTATTTTTGTAGGTGAAAGTATTATTGATTGTATTAAGTATAAAATCTTGGGGAATATTATCATTTTAATAATTGTAAGTCTCTCCTCCATAGTAAAAAAACATATTATTCCAGGTATTAAAAAGATTTTGTATATTAAGAAAACAGGTATTATAGTTATTATATATAATAGATTTAATATCTTTAGATAGTATTATACCTAAATAAGTTATCTGACCTGAATTGGGTACATATTTAGTAAAATCACTAATGAGAATATTTTTCGTGTATATATAGGTAGTATTTTAGTTTTTCTTCATTGAATATTAAACCAGAAATACTTTTAAAATTCATCATTTTATCAAATAAAGACTGCATAGAAGAATTAGATCCTGCTGATGTAATTAGAACATCATCTGCAAAAGTTGAATTTTGATGTTGTATTTTCGTCTATTTCAAAACCCTCTATGTCAGTACTGTTTCTAATCAAATTAGCCCAAGACTCCATTACTAAAGTGAATAATAGTGGAGAAAGTGGACATCCTTGCTTTGTACCTTTAAGAATGGGTATTTTGTTGTTAAACATATGTTCCTACCTTAATATAAGCCAGCGTTCCTTTGTATAAATGCTCAATTAAATTTACAAATGCATCAGAGAAGTTTGTGCATTTCAGTAAGGTAAACAGATAGTCCCAACTTACTGAATCAAATGCTGAACCTATATCAAGACTAATAAGTGTTAAATCTTTCTTTTTCCTATTTGCAAAATCAATTAATGTTAAAGTTCTTCTTATATTATCAAAAGTATTTCTATTTACAATGAAGCCCGCCTGATCTATATCTATAATGCCGGGATGATTGTCTTCAATCTATCAGCAAAAATACTCATAAACATTTTATAATCAACATTAAGTAATGAGATGGGTCGATATGAAGAACATCTAGTTGGATCTTTATTAGGTTTTAAAATTGGTGAAATAAATGTATATTGCCAAGATGGGGGGGTTATTAACTCAGTTTGGGCCAAAATAAAAACCTTATGTATTAATGAATATGTAGTTTTAGAAAGGATTTTATATATCTCTGGTATAATACCATCATTACCTGGTGCTTTGTTTGATTTAAGCTTATTTATTTGTGTAATAACTTCTGTATATGAAATACTCTTGTCCAATAGTTTAATCTGTTGTTTATTAAGCTTTTTATTCATGTTTGTGGTTATAAACTCCTTTATTTTATCTTTAGGTTCCATGTTAATGTTGTTATGGTTAATCTTGTGAAAGTGATTTCTAAATTCATCCAGTATTTCTGGTATACTAGAAACATTCTTCTTTTCCTTAGAGAAAAGATTTCTTTGATATGGTTTTGTTTATTCAATCTTTTGTTTTATTTTTAAGTCTATGTAAGTATTTGGGGCTTATTGAATAAGACAAAACTTGTATTTCTCTAAAGTTATTTTAACTTTATGATTTAAAATTTCTTTGTATTTCTCATTTAGTTTGTTTATTTCTTCAATAACTTTCTTGTCCATAATATTTTCTTTATTATTATGTTTATAAGAGTCTAATTTACTTTGAATATCTAACAATTCCTTATCCCAATATTTCCTTTTATTATTATACCATCTGATACTTTGTCCATATAGATATGATTTTAAGGCATCCCAAACATAGACAATGGAGACTTCAGGAGTATTATTTATGTCTAGAAAATGTTGTACTTCTGAAAGTATATATTCTTTATAGTCTTTTAGCTGAGTTAAGTATGCTGGTATCCTTTTGATCTGAACATTATGAGTATTTTTTATCATGGATTCAAAAACAATTGAGTTATGATCAGATATAGGACATGAAATGATTTTGGAATTATTTAAATCTGTTACCATCTGGTTAGAAATAAAGACCCTATCTATTTTTGAATAAGTTTTGTATCTGTTAGAAAAAAAGGTGTATGGTAATGATTTTGAATCTATCTGATTATTAATATCATTCAAATGATAAGAATTAGCAAAATCATTTAAATGTTTCGCATTAGATGTAATTCTTCTTTTCCTTATAGTGGTAATATCACTTTCATGTAGTATACAATTAAAATCACCAGCTAAAATAATATCCCCTATAGAGAATGATATGATCTTATCAATATGATGTTTCACTGTATTAATACCAATTCCAGGTATCCAATATACATTAATTAAAGTGTAAGTCTTCCCATTAATTTGTATTGTAACCATACAAAACATTCCTTTGTCATCCTGAAAAGACTTAATGGTTTTAGGAATGGGCATACTTTTATTCCATAAAATAGCCACTCCTCTTTTACTGAGTGTGCTCTGAACTAACCAATACTGTATACTTATTAGTGGCTAGTTTATCAATAACTTTTTTCAAGAGATGGGTTTCTTGCAGGAAGACTAGATTGGCCTTGTGTAAATTATTGTATCTTATTAGGCTTGCCCTTTTACACGGATTATTCAATCCATTAATGTTTAAAGAAATTCCTTTTAAAGATGTCATTTGGCATTTTTAAAACTCAAGAATCTTATGATCGAAATAACAAATAACAAGATAAATAATGTTACATCTCCTCTTTAGGTGTACCTTTAAATATAGCTGTATTTATTAAATCTCTTATGGGATTTTGTATGGGATTCAATTTTGTTTGTAGTGACAATGAGTGTACAAAATATATTGTGGATGTCAAAACTATATACATATAACAATGAACAAGTGAAAATAATGTAAGGATTAAACCTTGCATCCAGCCTGGAGTTGAAAACTCCAACTTAGAGTAGTATTTACTACTCAAGTTAACCCCCTACCCTAAGCAGCAGTACCTCAGCTACCACCTTATCAATTTAATACTAGTTATATTTAACTGAGGTTAACAGTTTTCAATTCAATTATCTATCAATACAAAACTACACATTTGGTAAAACAGCATCATATAAACTAAAATAAACTTTTTTTTAAAAAAAACTGTTCATACTACTATATAGATCTATGTAATATATAACACTTGTATTCAAATATCATTCAAATAATCTTGATGTTAGAAATCAAGAGGAGAGAAAATTAGGTTCTAACATTCATTTAAATCAAAAACTTTGGCTAATATGATTCAGACATTACATATATTAAGATGCATCTATTTTCTGTCATGTGAATACTATTAACAGCTTCCAAAAAAAAATCTTGAATTGTTTGTATATGAGCATTTACCTAAACTCATTATTGTCAATAGAGTAAAATATTGTATTCATAAAAATTATTATAAATCATATTGCATAGCTATGCAAATTCTCAGAAACACTTGCATTATTAAAAAAAAAGCCATCACACACATACACACAGACACACACACACATACATACACACACACACACACACATATATATATATATATATATATATATATATATATATGATCTCACTGAGTTATGTCCTTGTTGAGCACTATCCTACTTGCTGTCCCTAGAATAAATCTGTCTGCTTTATAGAAAATAATGCACAGCAAACACATTTTAGTAACCAGATTTTACAATCATGCTAACCTACTGCTTTAAAATATATCACATGACATTTCTTCCAGAATAGAATTATAAAATTGTTTATGCTTGTCAATCAGATGAATTAAATGAATTATAATAAAGTATATGTTTAGAACAGAAGTTTTTAACACAGATTATTATGCTGCTGTTAAGTAGATTTTCAAAAACATTTAAATAAATGTTTCATTTTCTATGCCTTCTAAAATAAGACATTTACTTACTACAAGAAACTACATCATTTAAACTCATTATAACGGACATTTTATGAATAGAGTATTTTTCCTGAATCTGTGGTGTGTCAGTATGATAACTAGGTCAGAGGTTATACTAACTGCTTTCAGTTTCTCTGTGAGAATTCTGTGAGTTGAAGCTTTTGAAGTAGTTCATGGACACTGTGCATGAGACAGCCCACATCCCAGATTGTCTCCCTTAACATTTTGGCAGGAAACTTATTAAAACTTGTGGCAAACATTCATTTTGTCAATAGAGTAAAATATTGTATTCATAGAAATTATTATAAATCATATTGGATAGTTATGCAGATTCTCAGAAACACTTGCATTATTATAAAAAAAAGCCATCACACTCACACACACACATACACATACATACACACACACACACACATATATATATATATATATATATATATATATATATATATATATATATGATCTCACTGAGTTGTGTCTTTGTTGAGCACTATCCTACTTGCTGTCCCTAGAATAAATCTGTCTGCTTTATACAAAATAATGCACAGCAAACACATTTTAGTAACCAGATTTTACAATCATGCTAACCTACTGCTTTAAAATATATCACATGACATTTCTTCCAGAATAGAGTTATAAGATTATTTATGCTTGTCAATCAGATGAATTAAATGAGTTATAGTAAAGTATATGTTTGGAACACAATTTTTTAACACAGATTATTATGCTGCTGTTAAGTAGATTTTCAAAAACATTTAAATAAATGTTTCATTTTCTATGCCTTCTAAAATAAGACATTTACTTACTACAAGAAACGACATCATTTAGACTAATTATAACTGGCATATTTTATGAATAGAGTATTTTTCCTGAATCTGTGGTGTGTCAGTGTGATAACTATGTCAAAGGTTATACTAACTGCTTTCAGTTTCTCTGTGAGAATTCTGTGAGTTGAAGCTTTTGAAGTAGTTCATGGACACTGTGCATGAGACAGCCCACATCTCAGATTGTCTCTCTTAACATTTTGGCGGGAAACTTATTAAAAACTAGTGACAAATATTCATTTAGTAGTGTAAATGCATGTAAACATGAAAAAACCTTCACAATGTATTCCACAGACCATTACAGCCTCTTACTTCTTTTCAGAA
Organism: Protopterus annectens; assembly: GCF_019279795.1. Taxonomy (NCBI): domain Eukaryota; kingdom Metazoa; phylum Chordata; order Ceratodontiformes; family Protopteridae; genus Protopterus; species Protopterus annectens. The sequence goes on along the minus strand of NC_056746.1, from coordinate 1,191,107,350 downwards.
AGAGAAACAAATTGAATCACAGCTTGCCATTAAATCTTCAGATATTTTGACTGGTTATGAAACAAAACATTATAACTGACATATTTTATGAATAGAGTATTTTCCTGAATCTGTGGTGTGTCAGTGTGATAACTATGTCAAAGGTTATACTAACTGCTTTCAGTTTCTCTGTGAGAATTCCGTGAGCTGAAGCTTCTGAAGTAACTCATGAACACTGTGCATGAGACAGCCCACATCTCAGATTGTCTCTCTTAACATTTTGGCGTGAAACTTATTGTGAACTAGTGACAAACATTCATTTAGCAGTGTAAATGCATCTAAACATGACAAAACCTTCACAATGTATTCCACAGATCATTACAGCCTCTATGTAAGTGAAATTAAGCCCAAAATTACCAACAAGCAATAAAACTCAACATTCTTCTCCCAACTCAATTTTCATACAAATCCTATTATTCACTGTGCCCACACAATCAAAAGCATTTCTATATATTAATAAAGAAAAGAAAAGAGAGTAGAAAATAAAAGGGAGTGAGGCAGAAATAAAAATGTAAGAGAAAGCTGTAAGAAGTATATACAATGGAATGTTACTTACTGTTTATATTAATAGAGTTAAAAATAAAACATATTATTTACTCTTATTTAGTTCTGATTATTATTAGTTAAAGCATAACAGATTATTTACAAACAGGCATAAGCAGTATAATCAAGAAAGTATAATTAGAAATAGCATTTGAAGAACTTATAAAAACTTTTACAAGGAATAAATATGTTATTATTCTATTAATGATATTTTCATTACTGTTCTCTCCCTGCCCTCCCCACACTTTACCCACTACATAATCTAAATAGAATGTCATTGTTTAAACAAAGAAAATAATAAAAGGAGAAGGAAAAAAAGGTAAAGATAAGTATCAAATTACTAACCTTACTTCTTTTCAGAAAGAGAAACAAATTGAATCACAGCTTGCCATTAAATCTTCAGGTATTTTGACTGGTTATGAAACAAAACATTTCTTTGCACATAGAGAATAACTTTGATTAAATCTTTTCCAAAATATTTGTGGCTTTCTGGAAATACAGGAACTATATTCAAAAGATTAATAATGAACTAAAATGATGAGAGAGAAAAAAACATATAACAAATCATTTGTTTTTAGTCTCTTCTTCTTCTCTGAAGTCTTCCACGAAGCTTCAGTTGCCAATCTCTTTAATGAAGAACTAGCCCATTCCATTTCTTCTATTTTATCCAAAATCCTTTTTCTTTGACAAACAGTAAAGCAGAGTCTAAATCATCGAAAACCTTAGGACCATCAGGAAGGAAGATTTTAAGCTTGGCAGGAAACAGAAGGTATGTTTTAAACTGTGCTTTTTAAGCTCCCTTATTAGTGGCAGAAAAACTTTTCTTTTAGCTATTACCATGGAAGAATAGTCATTGTCAAAACGCACAGTTGTCTCATTAATCTTAACAGGAGCTTTAGCCCAAGCAGATTTAAGAACCATCTCTTTATCAAAAGATGATAGAAATCTAACTATAACTGATCTAGGATATTTTTTGTTAGAGTTAGTATTAGCTATAGATCTATGTGCTCTTTCGATACCAAAAGAGAATGCTTCTGGTAAGTCTAAAGTTTTAGGGAGCCAAGTTGTTAAAAAAGAAGTAATATTGTTACCTTCAATATTTTCTGGCAGTCCAAAAATCCTAATGTTATTGCGCCTAGATCTATTTTCCAGATCATCCAGCTTTGTTTGTAAATGTGTATTTTGTTTCAGCAAAAACTCAGTGTTGATTTCCTCTTCTTGGATTCTATTTTCCATGTCATTCACAGCTTCTTCTATGCCTGTCATCTGGTTCTTCTGTTGTTGCAGGTCTGTATGTAACAGGTCTATTTGTTTTGTAGTTTTTTCTATGAAGGTGTCTATTTTAGTATCCATTTTATCAGTAAGTTGCTGGATTATAATTATCAGAGACTGAAGTTCTTTCTTGATGCTGGAGTCTTGAGAATTTGTCTTACTGGAACTCATTTCAGACTGATAAACTGACAGGAAAATTTCCACAGTGATTTCTGACAGGAATATTGTTAAGATTTCCTTTCTTTTTTAGATATAGTTCAAGAACTATATAAAACAAACGTATTTAGAAAGAAAATTACTTCAAAAATTAATTTTTTAAGTAATTAATTCCTGTCAGTGTAATGAAATTGGTGGAGCTGGAGAAATCTGCTGCTATCCTGTGTTCATCCTTGGCCACGCCCCCCGGAAAATAATTTTCTGAAGATATTGAGGAAGCTATTTTATGATTTTTTTAAGACAGGAAGCAACCCTCCAACCTTGAAGCAAGCAGTATTGATGATGATCTATAATGAAGGGAAAACAAAAGGATGCCCATCTTCCTACAGACCAATATCTATTCCAAACCAAGATTGTAAGCTTTTTATAGCATTAGTGGTGAGGAGATTAAAAACCCTTTTACTTAATATAATTTTTCATGATCAGACAGGCTTTATCCCAGGTAGGCAGAATTTTCATAATGTAGTCAGGACAAAGTTAAATATAGAGCTTATGACTAGATATGATAAGAAAGTGACATTATTAAACCTAGATGCTGAAAAGGCATTTGACAGAGTCGAGTGAGAATATTTGAAATGCACCCACAAAGTGTTTGGTTTTACCCCTATGTTTTTAGATCTGATCTTTTTAATTTACAAAGGGTTGAAGGTGAAAATCAAAATGCATGCAGGCCTCTCACAAGAATTTGAAATTATCACTGACACAAGACAAGGCTTCTCACTCTCCTCAGTGCTTTTTGCACTTTATTTGGAGCCTCTGCTATAGGCTGTTTGCTCCTCAGGCATAAGGGGGTACATAACTAAAGGAGAGGAATTTAAGATTGTGGCATGTAAGGATGACATTCTAGTCTGCTTGGTAAACTCAAATAAGGGCACACCTCTATTATTTGAGTTGCTGCATGGGTTTATTACTTATTAAGGATACATGTGGAGAAAACTAAGGCTCTGTCTATAAATAATACCCCACACTGGGAATTAAGGCTCCAATTTCCATGTCTTTGAGCAGAAAGCAAGTTTAAATACCGTGGGATCTGGCTGTGATCCGCCCTTTTGTAATCAGAGCATTATAATTACTTTTTTGGAAGGATGGAGATGGAGCTTAGAGCATGAAAACTATTATCATTAGAAATGGATCAAAAGTACAGGCTGTTGTTTCCATCCTCCTCCTGCAATGGCTTCATGTTTTTCAAGCTTTCCCTTGGAATATCTCTCATAAATACCTTAAAGTCATTAGCAACTTAATAATGGATTTTTTATGAGATGGGAAGAGACCAAGAATAGAACATTATAAAATAGCTATACCTAAGGAGTGGAGAGGCTCCAGGCTCCCAGATCTCTGCAAATATTATCAGGCAGCGTAACTCAAAATGTTTTTGTACTACAGATATGTGCAGATCTGGGGAGATAAAAAGAAATTGCCAGTGAGTAATTGGGGCTACAGAAAATAGATGATAAGGTTACCCTGTGGCTTAGGATGGGTAAAAACACAAGACTTCCCACACATCCTTAAGCCAATATTTGATAAAATAAGGGAGCTTATGAGATACCCTATGATGCATCCCTGGAATGTTGCCATACTGTCTATAAGGTTGAATAAGATCAAACACAGAAGGAGTGTAGATGAACAACAATATTGGAAAGAAGGACTAAAGTAATGTACTATCATCAGCTTAGGAAGGGAAAACTGTGGCTAGAATAGAGATTAGCCAAAGAACAGTATAACCTAAATGATATGTTACAGATTGAATATGAAGGCTTTAATAAAATGGACAAAAAAGAGAAGGATTTACCTAGATGATGACACATTCCAACCAAAGCATGATAAGCTGAAAATGCAGAGACAAGATCCAATAGCATTAAAGAAAAGGTTAATAAGCACGGTGCATGCCAGTCTTAAGCAGATGGATAGAGCAGACACACCGGGACTTAAAGCTTTATGGGAAAGTTGGGGGAAACAGAATTAAGCATGAACCTACAAATTAAAGTATGGGAAAATGTGTGCCACCTCACTAGGTATGCTACTTAAAGTAGAAGGTTCAGGATATTTGCTTGGAAGCGTTTGCACAAATATTTTTACTGTCCAGCCAGGCTGTATCATATGCCGCCACATTATTGCAAAGAATACTGGGGCTGTGGAGAAGGTGTCACTGGAACCTGGAGAAGTGTTTTGGGACTGCTCTAGATTAATGGAATTAAGTTCCAATGGTAGGACTTGATCAGAAGCATGATAAGTAATTAAGCACTATTCCTGATCAGAACTCACCCAGAGATGGATATCACTAAGCACTATTCCTGATCAGAACTCACCCAGAGATGGATATCACTAAGCACTATTCCTGATCAGAACTCACCCAGAGATGGATATCACTAAGCACTATTCCTGATCAGAACTCACCCAGAGATGGCTATCACTAAGCACTATTCCTGATCAGAACTCACCCAGAGATGGATATCACTAAGCACTATTCCTGATCAGAACTCACCCACAGATGGATATCACTAAGCACTATTCCTGATCAGAACTCACCCAGAGATGGATATCACTAAGCACTATTCCTGATCAGAACTCACCCAGAGATGGATATCACTAAGCACTATTCCTGATCAAGCACTATTCCTGATCAGAACTCACCCAGAGATGGATATCACTAAGCACTATTCCTGATCAGAACTCACCCAGACATGGATATCACTATTTTATTTATTTTATTTTTATTTTACATTTGTTAACCAGGGGTGTCTGACTGAGCTGAAAAGGCCCTTTTTCAGCAGAGGCCCAGGGAGAAAATCTCCACAAAGAAAAATTACAGACACATTTAGTTATTTAGACATGATCAGTATACACACAAATTACAAGAGACATGTTTTTACAGTGGTATGCGGCACAAACAGTTACAGTGGAGAGAACAATCAAAAAAATATTAATTTTAAAAATAAAGGTAAGTAATAGATTTGTGGTGTACGGCTGATCTATTCCTGATCAGAACTCACCCAGAGATGGATATCACTAAGCACTATTCCTGATCAGAACTCACCCAGAGATGGATATCACTAAGCACTATTCCTGATCAGAACTCACCCAGAGATGGATATCACTAAGCACTATTCCTGATCAGAACTCACCAGAGATGGATATCACTAAGCACTATTCCTGATCAGAACTCACCCAGAGATGGATATCACCCCATCAGCTCAAGTTTTACTTTTCTGATACATTTAACAGCAAAAAAGCTATCACAAAAAAAGTGGAAAACATCATACCTCCAGATATAAAAGCAGTAGAAAACCCACTCAATCAAATACAAGATATGAAATGCAGGAGGCTAAGCAGGAAGGGAAGAAAGAAACACCTTCAGAAATGGAAAGGTTGCTTAAAAAAGCAATAATGATTCTAAGCCTGACCTCGTTAGAACACATATGGGTAACAGACTGTTAATTAGGCTCTCTGCATCTCTAGCTCTACCTACATAATTTAAACTTGTGTTTTTGGATCAACTTTACTTAAAGAAAATGGTTTGCTTGATATTAATTTGCTATGAATATGATGTAGCTAGCAGTTTAAAGAAAATGTGGAAAGTAGTTCAAATATGGATGTAAATGTATGTATAATTTTTCTATTAATTAAAAGTTGAGTTTGACTAATAAAAAAAACTTGACAATCATTTTTGTAATAATATCATAATGGAAGATCATTGTTAAACTACAACAGTGCAGAAAAATCTTGATTTAACTGGCATGATACAATTAAAAGTGACATATCACATGAAGATTTAAATGCAACACAATTCTAATCAGAACATTCATTATAGACAGCATGTAAACCTTATGAGGAAACACTTAATTAGACTAAAAAGAAAGAAGAAAAATTGCTAACACCTCAGTAGATTATTTTTCCAGAAATATGTTAAAAGGGATGGAAATTAAAGCAGCTTGGTCTTGAGTGTAAAGATGATGAGGTTCCTTATGGCTGCAGTCAGTTCGTCAGTATTGAAGTGTCTTTCTATAGCAAACATCTGCCAGTGTAGATTCTGATTGTACACACAGCACCATTTCCTTTGTTTTTTGGAATTTCTTCTTTTATTTGTGTTTGCGGGACCATCAAGTATATATATATATATATATATATATATATATATATATATATATATATATATAAGTTGGGGTGAAGGGTGAGGGGCTTGCCTCCCACATGTTCGGTGCAGGGTGGTTTTACCTGCTCAAAAAAGCCTTACTTTAAATCCTTTAATTGAGTGGAGGTCAAAATAGGTAGAACATGTCAGGTTGAGACCTTATCAAGGTAAATTTTAAGTACTCACAAGAGAAGTGGCAAGCACCCAGTGTAGTCTAGAAAATAACTGACAGTAGACAAAGAGGGGACAAATAAATTAGTCCTATTGCCTGTAACACAATTCCAGAAACACTAACGTAAGAAGAAATTGAAAAAGAGACATTGCAGTAACAAAAAAAAAATAAAACCTCACTACTGAAGGTGGCACTACTACAAAAGAATAATCAAAATAAAAAAATGTAGGCCAACCACCACAGCGCAAAAAACAACAAACAGGTTTATTAGATGAGTACAGGTTAGTGCTTTCACATGGCTACCGCTTCTTCAGACAATATAACTAAGAAAAAAATAAATCAATATTTATTAAAACAAACAGCCAATAACCCCCCCCAAAAAAATAATCACTTAAAATACAACTAATGAAAAATTAATCCATATATAAATTACCACCTCTCTTTCAAGACAGGTTGGAGAGGAAGGGCATTATTCAGACCAGGCATTCCATAGGCTTGAAGAGCAATAATCCATTTAAATTCCATTTTCTCAATACAGTTGTTAAAGTCACCACCTACAATATTAGGCAAAAACAATTGTAAGACCCTAAAGATAAATCTATTACGTCCTGGACATGAAACAGCATGTGAGGCTAGTGCATTAGTCAGAACTGAATTATGTACACTATTAACATGCTCTAAAATCCTGTCTCTAAACTGCCTTGTGGTCTTACCAACATAGAAACAGGAACATGTACAACAATTAGCTAAATAAACTAAATTTGTACTCCTACATGTGGCAAAGAACCTATGAGAAAAAACACACCCAGAAATAGGATGGCTAAAAGACAAATCTGAGGCAATAAAATTGCAAGATTTGCAGCTCCAGGAAGGGAATATGCCCTTCCTACGTGTTGCACTGGTCTTGAAACTAGAATGTACAGGAAGCCCTGCTGGAGGAATGGGATGCTGCATAGGTCTAGTATGCACCCTTCCCATATTTTTCTTAACATATTAAAGGGCTAGGCATTGAGAATCTCTAGGTTATCTAGTAATGATGATTTTTTTCATGATGATTTGACTACATTTCTACTGATTTTTTGAATAGGGGTTATTCTGAGGGGGCAGTGAACGCTTGCCTTGCTGAGGTTACAAATAGTAGAAGTCATAAAAGAGCACATGAATGCCAGGAATAAAGGACTGAGTTCACGGGTTCTTTGTCTAGCGGTCCTAGGTTTTTGTTTACCTATTTCAGCAATATAAAATATTTTTGTGATATTGTGAGGAAGAACTGGCCAGTCATATTGGCTGATAATAAGGTAAAGAACTTGGTTGATGCAGAACCAAGTTTTATGTTTAGAAACAATGCATCCTTGAAAAGAATGATGTGCCAAGGTCCATCTAGAGCCTTATCTACTGACAGTGCAACACTTAGGAAGGGCACCTTCCATTGCTGGAGCTGCAAAGCTTGCAGTTTTATTGCCTTAGATTTGTCTTTTAGCCATACAATTTTTGGGTGTGTTTTTTCCCCTAGGTTCTTTGCCACATGTAGGAGAACAAATTTAGTTTATTCAGCTACTTGTTGTGCATATTCCTGTTTCTATGTTGGTAAGACCAGAAGATAATTTAGAGACAGGATTTTAGAGTATGTTAATAGTGTACATAATTCAGTTCTGACTAATGCACTAGCCTCGCATGCTATTTCATGTCCAGGCCATAATAGATTTAGCTTTATGGTCTTAGAATTATTTTTGCCTAATATTAGAGGTGGAGACTTCAACAATTTTATTGAGAAAATGGAATTTAAATGGATTATTGTTCTTCAAGCCTATAGAATGCCTGGTCTGAATAATGCCCTTCCCCTCAAGCTTGTCTTAAAAGGGAGGCAGTAATTTATAAGTGGTTTTATTTTTCATTGGTTGTATTTTAAGTGATTATTTTTTCTGAGTTTTTATTGTCTGTTTTAATAAAAATTGATTTATTTTTTCTTTGTTATATGGTCTGAAAAAGCGGTAGCCCAGCGAAAGCACTAACCTGTACTCATCTAATAAACCTGTTTGTTGTTTTTTACACTGTGGTGGTTGGCCTACATTGCAGTAACAGCTTAAGGAACTGTGTCAGAATATTTCAAGGTCCAGACTAACAGATATTACAAAAACTGCTAATATTGTCAGGAGGTCTGTTGACTGTAATGAGGAACTAATGCTGGGAACCTGCAATGAACTAAATTAGTAATACCTCATTCTTTAAATAAAGATGCACCCATTAAATACAAGAATTATAAAGGCTCAGTGAGAGAGAAAAAGATTTGGTTTCCTAACACTAACAGATGCATAGAGTTTGTCAATCAAGGTTGGCTGTCAGGCAAATCTGCAAAGCAAAATAGCAGCACTATTCCATATGTCAGAATCACTTGACTGGCCTTCTTTAAGATAAATCTTGATGAGTGGATGGGCAATAGGAAGTTCACCCTGGGGATCACTTCAGTGGAGTTGCATGACAGGTTTATGAGGAACTAACTTTGGGCGGTATGATGCCAGGGAATCTTCTAGAGCTAGGCTTATATAGGCTCCAGGGCCGTTAGCCTAGTACACACCTATGAACCTATGAACCTAAACAACTATTGACTGAAATCAATTCTAGTTTTGATGTCCGTTGTCTGTTGTAGAATGTGTTAATCGTTAGTCGTGGCAATGGTAGAAATCCTGTCACTGAACCAGTAACTTCTACATTAATAAATGTTGTAATCCCAATGAAACAATGAGAATAAATAATGATTCATCATTCAAAGGACAGCAGTTCATTGACTCTGTCAAATACATAGGTTTCAGCACTGTAAAAAACTGAAGGAGTATGGAGTCTAGATTAAATTATTTAAGTGGCCTAAATGTAGTCAAACACCTACTGTTAAACTAACCATTTGTTAGAAGAGACTGCTAAAGCAAGAATAAACTAGTCAAGTTTTCTTTTTTTTGTAAAATGGTGGTGACCAAGTAGATAGGTATAAATTATTTTACCTTGATTTAGAACATGATAAAAATTTAATATTTAAATGCCATATAAACAAGATAAGTGATGTAACAGCCAGTAAATTAGTGGTTTTACATTTTTAAGGAGATGTTTACCTACTGACATAATTTTTTTTGGTTAAATATGGTACTTGCATCGAGCCTGACACCCATGTCTCTTATGGAGAGAGGTAGCTTATAAATGCCTGGCTCTCAATCTCCTGTTTGGATACAGAACATCATTATCCTTTCGGGAAAACTTGGCTGGGCTTAGAAAGGCCCCCCAGGTCATTAGCCTAGTAACAATCTATGAATCTATAAATCTATGAACAAAAAACATATTGTCCTTGCCTTAAAGAAATGCTATTTATCTATTTTTTCTTTTCATAACTGGATAAGTCAACTGGTGCAAAACCTGTTTTCAGCCCCGCTTTAGCCCATTTAGGAAACTACAGTGAATAAAACAGACATCAGCATACAGACACTAAACCAAATATAAGAATACTAAAAAGCAGAAGATAAGCATCACTAACACAAATCAGAATGTGAACACTGTTACAAGCAAAGAGAAGCCAACATACAGCAGAGTATAAGCATGTCTAATACACAGCAGCAATGCAAAATACAGCAGATTTATAGAGCACAGATATTATGTTAACCTTAGCTGTAAACTAGCAAACAATGAGGTTATTAGCTTCTAAATAGTCTAATGTGGAAGAAGTAAAGCCATGGAAATTCGTATAGTTTGTAGCGATGCACATGTCATGTGGTTAAATACATATACATTCAGGTGCAATGTAATGAAAGTAGGTAATATATTATTTAGATGTAGATTTTTTTTTTTAGTTTATTTATGCCTGATATTCCTGATGCAGTTTTTATAATAAGGAATTTTAGATCTGTTCTATATTTTAAGAAGTTTTATTTCTCCTTTTACATAGTTTATTTAAGCTGGTGGACCACCAGGACAGCTTGTTCTTAAACGCCCTATTGTATTTTTGCTCTAGTAGGGATGGCTAGGACAAGGCACTCATCAATTTCATAATAAGAATCAGAACTATAATTATATGTAATTCTGAAGATATAATCTATATGGTTATATGTCCTTGCAGTGTATTTTATGCAGGTAATGGAAGAACAGAATTCCAGAAAATATGAGCGACATTAAATGTAGAAGAGAAATAAGTGCTCTGCATAATCATAGCCAAGAGCACGCCACATCTATGTCAATTTTTCTGGGAATGGACAAGATTGAGAAGTTTTTGTCTATGTATGAGAAATATGAATTGTTGGATAAAAAAGAAGAGACGGTGGATAATAAATCTTGGGTCAGTGAAGGGTTCTTTGGTTAATTGGAATTTTACCAGCTGTAGTACACCAGGGTTAAAAGCTTTTATTTTTTTGACAATTTTGTTTGAACTCTTGGATGTGTTGGTTGAGTAGGCTTACGTTAATGTTAATCCATTCCTGCATATCTGCATATAGCCCTTTGAGCTCCTCCCTGATTAGTCCCAATTCCTAAATTTACACTTTTGGAGTTCTTTTGTGTATAGTTGTTGACTTTGTTTTCAGTACTTTGGAGTGTGGCTTTTAGCAGCTAATTCTCAGCTTGAACATTCTGATATTTCACTTTTAACTTAAGCAGGGTGCTGTTTATTCTCTGTAGCTGCTGAATATATCTGTGGTCCTTTTTACTCTGTAGCTCCTGCTGTTGTGTTTCCTTTTCATTCTGTAAACACACAATGTTAGCATAGGTGTGAAACTGACTTCTCTTTTGCCTTTCGGTTCTTGCATATTTATTTTTCTCTTTTCCCTCTTGACTTCTGATATTAACTTTGCTTAGCACTTGTTTTAACTTTCTATACCACTGCTGCTCAGAAAGTCTTTTGGACAAGCCAAAAATTTCTTTTGTTGGTGTTATTTTTGCATATTATTCTGCTGGTCAGGGTTAGACAACAAACTAGTAAGCACCTTATTTGTTTTAGCCTCATTTTCAGAAACCATATGTTTATTATCATTGCTGTTAATTATATCTGATTAAAGGTAGCATGCCTTAGATGGCATTATTTTTCTACATTCTTAGCTAATACCCCAAGTTTTCTTGCAGCGCTAAACAATGGTGACAGAGCATATTATTTATGTCCCTTTGTTCTTAGTTAAATCTTTGTCCTTTAAGAAGATTTCTTGAAATGATTAAGCAATTTCTCCTTTCTTCTACACATACTGGCTTTTTAATAGCACCCCCCCCAAAAAAAAAATAGTTATACCCTTTACAGTCATCTTTTCCTGCTCTCTTAGAACATTTGGAGCCAGAATTGTCATTCTGTCTGTCAGATATCAAAGATAGTTTGACACAATGCATTTTCATTTAGCTGCACCTCAGGACTGTTCTGAGTAGAGTTGGTTTCTTCTGGGAGTCCATGTTGCTATATCGCAGCAGATCTTAAAATCTATTCACCTTCCATGATATTAGCACAGGTGTTCTTCACCTTCCATGATACTAGCACAGGTGTTCTTCACCTTCCATGATTTTAGCACAGGTGTTCTTCAACTTCCATGATACTAGCACAAGTGTTCTTCACCTTCCATGATATTAGGACAGGTGTTCTTCACCTTCCATGATACTAGCACAGGTGTTCTTCACCTTCCATGATATTAGCACAGGTGTTCTTCACCTTCCATGATATTAGCACAGGTGTTCTTCACCTTCCATGATACTAGTACAGGTATTCTTCACCTTCCATGATACTAGCACAGGTGTTCTTCACCTTCCATGATACTAGCACAGGTGTTCTTTTGTTTACTTCTTTTGCTTCTCATTTGTCTCTACAGGCAAATCATAATCATCAGGTTTGCAGACAATTTTTTTTTATTTCAATACACAGCTGTGAATCTCTTTTTCACTGTCAGATGGTTTTAGTTTTTGATCGGTACTTCTTTCTTGCTTTGTACAACAATGAACCCCATTTTTCCTGTCAGAGGTTGATACCTTTAGTTTTACAACATGCCTCCAGTGCTTTGGTGAATCCAGTCTGCCATGAACATCCTTTATGTTTCAGATTTTCAGTATAACACCAACAAATAGCATTCTTTTTCAAGTGAATCTTTAACTTCCATGAAAACCCACTTTTATAGATGGAGTACATCTCCATTTGGGTACTGGGTAAAATATTCTTACAGGTATACTAGTTCAATTCACTACTCAGAAAGACTTGCTTTTTACTCATATGTGTCAAACACTTTATCAGAGAGTTCTTACCACTTTTCAAGCATCTACCCTGATTCTGTGATATATAAAATTAAATGCTTGACTACAGACAGCAACTAGCAAGATTTAGTTCTGTATAAAGATACACACTTTGTCACAGACGGTGTCTGGTAAAATTCTATGTAGTATAAAAGCCCAGACAGTATAAGTGGTATTGTTTTTTATTTCATTGTTGCACCTCACTGTATCTGAACTGTTTCAGCAGTTTGTTAAGATCCCTCTCTACATACTATAATGTTATCATCTTTACATGCAACAATTATATTTTCTTTTTCACTGCAAAGATTCACACTTCCTTGCATTCCCTTTTTGCAACATACAGTTCATTTGCTTGCCACACATTTTTTTTCCAGTGGGCTTTCATTGCCAGTCACTGGGCAAATAGCACAATGGAGAAATGCCACTGTGTTTACTTCTGTGCATGAGTACTTTTCATCAGTTTCAAAAGCACCTTACCATGGAACTACAGACTGTGAAAAGAAACAGGCAGTGTAGCCATCATTTTCCACTACACACTTCAGACCTACCTCACCAATTTCACAAGGAAAAACAGTAAAACACATTTCCAAGTACACTCCAGTATACACATTTCAGAATTATCTGGATAAATTTCTGAAAACTCTAGTCCATGCACTATTCTTTTTGAGCCTATGCAACAATTTTTTCCATCACTCTGTATATCAGTTACTTTTCTACACTTTGCATTTAATAGCAAGTTATTCCTACATAAAAGCTTTGCATGGCAAACTGTCTTTTCCTGCAGCCTTGCACCAGTGTACTGCCTTTCTGCTCGTGAAGAACTGTACTTAATGGCAATTTCTTGGGCTCTCACTGTCTTTTCTGTAGAGCAGCTTCAGAGATCTGGTCAGCTGATTGACCATGTCCAGAGGATTATTGGTACTACGTTTTTAAAGTATGGAGTAAGTAATGCTTTAAATAAAATTTAAAAAATAATAAGAATATGAATAATAATTACCTGTACCTCAACCTACCTTTTCTTGGTAAATGTCATTTATACTTTTCTGTGGTCCCCATTGGTTGTCATCATTTAACAACTGGTAAGGAAATGGTAAGGGGTTCCTGTTAGCAGTAACTGGTTTGGGCTTGCTTTATTTGCTCTTGTTACTTGTAAAGTTGGCGTATCCAGCTTGGCTACTCCTTTGGTTGCGTTACATATATAGAAATACAAAAAATGCTTTAAGAAATGCTTAATAGGTGAAATAAGTTGAAAGTTGCCATAGGTGAATAGAGTGAAAACTGCAAGACAGACCCAGTCAAGCTAGAGTCTTCACAGTATAATGCCTGTTGTAGACTCCCATGTATTGTATGCAAATGACCCCCCCCCCCCTCCAGGACATACAAGTACTTAAGCTACATGGCTTCTGAATGTCCATGACATTTTACTTTTTAAGTATTTATGGGTACATTCAGGCCAATAAAGGTAAAACCCACTAGCTGTAGACATGCATGCTTCTTCAACACAGCATAAGTGGATTTGTTTAACTATACTTTAAAAATGCAGAGCTTGAAATTAAGCCTGATGTCCAGAAACATAAGAGTGTCTGCAAACTATCTCAACCAACATCTATCTAAACTAGAAGGTAAAAAAGTTATGCAACAAACCATTCAGTAAAAAGTGCAAGAAAGACCAAATTAAACTAGAGAATAGTGGTTATGGAAGCTGGGTGGGTCTGACATAAATAACATCCTGTCTTTAGGTTTTTCTTAGCAAGTTTTGTTAGCCAGACATTGTTTCCTGTTTAATTTTCTTCACTGCACCTCTCTATTGGATAGTGTGAGGGGTGGGACCAGAACTATAGGGTTTTGACTTCAGTGAAAATGCATATCAGAAAGTTTTCTACAATTGTTCAAAGTGAAAAAAGTTTAACACATTACAACTACCAAACCAAGAAGACATAAGGGTATGGCTAACTGTTTTGAGAACAGAAGTTTGATTTTAGAAAGGTTTCTTAGACAAAAGTACAAAGACTGTATCACAGCTGACATACTTTCAATAAATGTTGGTCTGTTGTCTAGAAATACTCCAAACTCTTATGTCTTTCAAAACAAACTCGGATGTCTCTGCATTAGCTTTGGCAAATATCAGCTAATAGTTTTAAAAATTTTCAAAGTTTTCAATCAGTAGGTTTGATATACTATTTTTTGAGCACCTAACTGATAGGACATCTATATAATGTTAATTATACAAAGCAAAATGCATCTTTCATTGTTTTCAGAAAACATATTTCACACATACACTGCAAGCTAACCTTCCATGCCAAGCGCAGTTTCTACAGTCATGTATCTGATAGCTTTTTAAAATATTGCAGTTGGATTTGAAAACATAAATACTGAAAACTCATAAAGTTATGGTATGTTTATTTATTTGTTTATTTGTTTAAGTATTTATTTATTGCAGTTGATGACTGGGAACATCCAGCTTGGCATGTAACCCCCTTTCAGTGGGGGCTCAGGAAGAAAACTATAGGACATAGAGATAAAATACAATAAATTCAATATAAAATGCAAACAAATTATTTGTTGTACATTGGGTACTCACTACAAGTTCAATGCAGTACAATCAATGTATGAATCATGAATGCATAATGTGCTTTAATTCAAAATGGAATAGTTTAGCCTGGAGTAACACAGGTGCAGAGCCAAATATGTTTGAGATGTTGGTTCAGTTCTACTTGAAAAGAGTAAAGTGTTTCAGTTTGTCTTAGAGAAGATGACAGAGTTCTATTTTCTTGTGAAACAGTTGGAGTACAGTATGTTATCTGCCATGTTTTTGATTTAGTTTAGTTATTTTCTTGTGAAGCAGTTGGAGTACAGTATGTTATCTGCCATGTTTTTGATTTAGTTAAGTTATTTTCTTGCAAAGCATTTGGAGTATAGTACGTTATCTGCCATGTTTTTGATTTAGTTAAGTTATTTTCTTGCGAAGCAGTTGGAGTACAGTATGTTATCTGCCATGTTTTTGATTTAGTTAAGTTATTTTCTTGCGAAGCAGTTGGAGTACAGTATGTTATCTGCCATGTTTTTGATTTAGTTAAGTTATTTTCTTGCAAAGCAGTTGGAGTACAGTATGTTATCTGCCATGTTTTGATTTAGTTAAGTTATTTTCTTGCGAAGCAGTTGGAGTACAGTATGTTATCTGCCATGTTTTTGATTTAGTTAAGTTATTTTCTTGCGAAGCAGTTGGAGTACAGTATGTTATCTGCCATGTTTTTGATTTAGTTAAGTTATTTTCTTGTGAAGCAGTTGGAGAGTATGTTATCTGCCATGTTTTTGATTTAGTTAAGTTATTTTCTTGCAAAGCAGTTGGAGTACAGTATGTTATCTGCCATGTTTTTGATTTAGTTAAGTTATTTTCTTGCGAAGCAGTTGGAGTACAGTATGTTATCTGCCATGTTTTTGATTTAGTTAAGTTATTTTCTTGCGAAGCAGTTGGAGTACAGTATGTTATCTGCCATGTTTTTGATTTAGTTATTTTCTTGCAAAGCAGTTGGAGTATAGTATGTTATCTGCCATGTTTTTGATTTAGTTAAGTTATTTTCTTGCGAAGCAGTTGGAGTACAGTATGTTATCTGCCATGTTTTTGATTTAGTTAAGTTATTTTCTTGTGAAGCAGTTGGAGTACAGTATGTTATCTGCCATGTTTTTGATTTAGTTAAGGTATGCAGCATTTTGTCACTGGACATTAAGGCTCTATTTTAGAGAGTAGAAGTAAATGAGAGATACTAGACTTGGACATTTGCTCAATATTTTGAAGTATTTTATACATTACTTGTGGCTATGTATAAGTACAGTCATGTGGAGTTCTAGCCAGTTCAGATATTTAAGAAACAAGCAGTGGTAAGTTTTATTGGGGTATATTCATACTGGATTTTGCTATTTTAGCAACACTGTTGCAATTTAAGGGTTATGGAGGCATTTACATTTGTTAGACTTGCAGAGGCATATAGGAGGGCTGGCAGTAAGGAAGATGTAACAATGCTTGTCCTAGCTGCATTTGAGAGGAAGTGTTACCTCTATACAGACTGCCTAGTCTCTGATGTTTTTTTTATTACTTGTGATCTGTGAGGGTCTTCATTTGGTCAACTGTGTCAACTCACAGTTTTGTATTTGTGTCACTAATTCAGTTTTAGTGTTGTCATTTGAGTAAATTGATGTTTTGCTGGATAAACACCATTATTTTTTTTATTGGAGGTTAAGAAAGACTTGGAGGCTACCAAGCAGGTTTCTAAGGAATATAAAGATTATTGGCTCAGTTGCTGAGGAGAAGATAGACTTATAGCTATGCAGATTAATGTAAAATTGTCAGAGTATTGGACTACAGAGGCATGCATAGAATCAGTATGTAACTCCTTTATGAAAAGACAATAATGGGCCTAGTACAGATTCATGTGGGACACCATGAGATAGGATGAGGAAGGAGAAGCAGTCATTCTCCCAATTCCTGGCCTGCTGTCTGTCAAGTAACTATGGGAACTAATTTAAGGCAGAGTCAGCGAGGCTTAATAGGGAAAGTCTATGTGTAGGGATTTTTGTGGCAGGCAGTATTAAAAGCCTTTGATAAGCCAAGGAAGAGGGTAGTCCCCAGGTTATTTGAGTTTCTATGTTGATTATCTATGGTGATGACACTAAGCACTGTTACAGAGGTGCTATGATATGGTCTGAAACTGTGTTACATTGGAGAGAGGACTTTGTGTTCTAGAATGAATTTAGAATGCTGCGAGTAGAAGCATTTTTCAGAATTTTTGATAAGAGTGACAAAATTGAAATGGACCTATAGTTGGAGAGGTCACTGGAAGGCTGCCTATATGCAGAGGTATGACAAAGTATTTTTTTCCAGAGCTGAGGTACGTGATGTTCTTTTATTGAGCAGTTGATGACTATAGATACTGAAAATGCTACTGCATCTGTAGTAATCTTGATGTATTCTGGAGGAATTTTGTTGGGGGTTAAAGTGGTAGGTTTCAGTTTCTGAAGAAGTTCTATCATAAAGGAAGTAGGGACTAAGCTAAATGAAAATAAGTTATCTTGACTGAAAGTTTTTGCATCAATTGGTAGGTTGGTGGAAATATTAGTAAAAAGGGAGGGTAATACTTAGACCAACACTGCATATCCAAACTATGGAACTCTATCCCAAATTTAATCAGAACTATAGCTAGACTCCATGTATTTAAGTCCTCTACCAAGGAATTTCTCACTAACTCATGGCTATGCCCAGGTACCTCACCTGTATGATCTATATTAACAATTATACAATGACTGGCCATTAATATTCAAAAATGAGCATGCTGATTGACCAGCCCAAGCAGCGTGCCCATTGTAAATCCAAGAATATACCAACGGGAAAAGGTCCGGTTGACTGAACTTTTTCCCATTAGTATATCTCATCATTTTTTTACTTTTTTTTTTTTAAATCGAAAAAGAAAACGGAAGACCTGAAATGAACGAGGGAGACCTCACAGACAAAAATAAGAGGATAATCAGGTAGGCTCTGCAAAAGAAACGTACCTGGTTATCCTTTTGTTTTGAATGTCCCGGCTCTCCCGAACATAAAAAGTCTCCTGGTTTCTTTCTTTTCTTCTCAATAAATTAAAAAAAAAAAAAAAAAAAAAGCAACGGAGATCTTCCTTTCAACATTGCTACCTTTGCACAGCACAGATGTACTGCGTAAGCATGGGAACACAAGTCCCATACGCATAAGTAGTACATCAAAAAAAGCCCCGGGATTCTGGAAAAACGCAGACAGACAGCACAGAGGCATTATACAAAGACATTATTTAAGAAAAGTGAGGATTTTTTTTTCTTAAATAATGTCATTGTATAATAGCAATAACCAACAGTTGGGTGTGGGCAATGCTGGATTTACCCACGGTTAGCTTTGTTTGGTCATGAGGGTAAATACCAACAATGGGTAAATCCAGCATTACCCACAGCCAGCCATGGGCTATTGATTAAATACTATACATTCTTACTAACCTAACCTCTCATCATACTATCTACCTAAATCTTTCTACAACTACCCTCACCCCACTCTTAGGGTGGACTATCTTTTTGTTTTTATTTCCTAGCATAGCAGACTATACATCTAGAACTTTTGCATACTTTGATTGTCATATGTAATCATCATTTTTTTATTTCTTTTTTTTTACATCACTAGTGTCTCCACATGATTTATTATATCCTAAGTATTACACTATCAAACTATATGTATATATGCTTTTTTAATTACATTTGTACTAGTATTTTATTTGATGCTGTTTAACTTTCTGAAGCTTTTCTTCCAGGGCCTCTGCTGAAAATGGTTATTTATTACCCAGCCAGACTTTTCCAATAATCAAATGTCAATAAATAAATATTTTTTTTTATTTTATTTATTATTTCCTTACCGGGAAAGTCCTACTTGGAACAAAGCAAATTTTCAGCAGAGGCCTGGGCAGAAAGACTCCAGACACGTCTTTGTAACACGGGAGGAACTGGAGCACCCAGAGGAAACCCACACAAATTCAGGTAGGACATGCAGACTCTGCACAGAAGGCACCCCTGCCGAGAATTGAACTGGAGAACCTCTTACTGTGAGGTGCCAAAGCAACCTCTGCACCACTGTGCCATCCAAATAGTAAATAAATAAATAGTGTTTCAGCAAAACAGAGCTGAATTACGTGGATGCGCTTTCATTTTGGAGGGGTAGAAAGACAGTGTTTGGTGATTTTACCTGAGTTTAGAAGGTTGTTGATTGAGGCCCAGGATAGCTTTTAGTTAGACTTATACTTTTCTTGTTTTTGTATCAAAGAATTTTTTTTTGTCATTCCTCACTTAACATTTGACTTTGTTTTTTAATTTGCCTTAGTCTTGAAATTCGATTTTTATTGTGTACTCATGTTTTCTTGGCTTCTTCTATATCTTTCATAACTTGCTTCGTATTGTTAGATACCCAAGGGGAGGAATTATATTTTATTATTTTTGTCATAAATGGAATTAGTGTGTTAAGTATGTCAAGGATGATTTTGCCGAATTCTGTGAAGGCTTCATCTAGGGACAGGTTTTTAATGTATTCCAGTTATAATGTTGTAAGGTATAGATGGGGTTTATGGCTTGGAATTTAGATGGCTCCCTGTTGAAATTTCAGCATTCAAAATGCCGAGTACTGACAAGCTGGAAATAAGACCAAAAACCCAGGAAAAGAACAAATCTCGAAGATCACTCTTCTTTAAACTTCATTCCTCCTCTACCTCAGACATGTCTCTGTAGTCTATGACAATGCACATTTTAATGATTATGCAATCACTATTCCAGTCTATGGCCTAGACTGCACTGACTATTTTTGATTTAGATCTTAAAAACAGGAACCATGTCCTTGAACATGATGAAGTGAATGAAACTGATATTTCTGGTGCGTTGAAAATGTATAAAGATTTATGGGTGTTTTGCTTTGACATTTAACTGATGGAAGTAATTTTCAATATTTTTAAATATAATTTAAGTATTGTAAATAGTCTGTGTTAGGCACTCAAACGAAACCCAAAAAACAGTAAACACAGTGCCTTCGACCAGGAATGACTCCTCAGACTATTTAAAGAAACTGTTTTTATTCACAAAAAAACGCCATAAACGCTGCTTCTCCCAATTACGTTTTCGTCCTGTCAGGACTTCATCAGACAAAATTCTGTTACAAACAACTCTGTTAAATACTCTTCCATATCAAATTAATTAAATTGAACCAATCAAACCACTTACTACAATTTTAAATTCATCAAATCAAAATGAATATGTTCCTTCATGAATATTCATTAGTTCAAACTTGTAGAAAGTGCATTAGTGCTTGTGAATACATTGCCTACCTAAAAACTCATTTTAAAAACATCTTAAATACATGTATATGTTTATAAAATATTTTAAAAACAATTGATCTATACATAATGATTTTTAATAATATATTTAAAAAATCCATTCATTCTAACACCATTGATATTTATTTATATTGTTTTGATGTTCTACCCCCTCTAGTGACCTTTTACTATTACTGCAATTAAATTTTATTTGCCTTTAACTTCAATAAGGACACTATGGATAAGTAATCGTTCAAGCCTGGTTCCTTTCCTGCTTCCAAGCTGACCTGCCACCACAATTATGTATAGATCAATTGTTTTTAAAATATTTTATAAACATATACATGTATTTAAGATGTTTTTAAAATGAGTTTTTAGGTAGGCAATGTATTCACAAGCACTAATGCACTTTCTACAAGTTTGAACTAATGAATATTCATGAAGGAACATATTCATTTTGATTTGATGAATTTAAAATTGTAGTAAGTGGTTTGATTGGTTCAATTTAATTAATTTGATATGGAAGAGTATTTAACAGAGTTGTTTGTAACAGAATTTTGTCTGATGAAGTCCTGACAGGACGAAAACGTAATTGGGAGAAGCAGCGTTTATGGCGTTTTTTTGTGAATAAAAACAGTTTCTTTAAATAGTCTGAGGAGTCATTCCTGGTCGAAGGCACTGTGTTTACTGGTTTTTAAGTATTGTAAATGTAAACATCTAACTTGTTAATGGAAAAATACTTTACAATATTAGCTGTAACTTTCTAGAGCTGTGCCTTTGTCCTACCCCTTTAAGAAACATATAATAACAATTGCCGTCTATTTTCCCACTAAAGCCTCCTTTGGGATATCTGTCCTCATTCCAGTTTTCCTCTTCCACTCTCTTATGGAAGATGAACTTAACTGGAAATTATTTCCATCTATTCACTATACTTTCAGTGAAGTAATGATTCCTCATGTTTCTCTTGAATCCTTCCTCTTAAACTTTCTCCTCCTACCTATTTTTTCACTCGTGTGTCTCTCCTCCTTGCATCTCCGTTATTGATTTACTAACCTGAATGTTAGAATTACATGCTCTCTCCTCCTTGCATCTCCGTTATTGATTTACTAACCTGAATGTTAGAATTACATGCTCTCTCCTCCTTGCATCTCCGTTATTGATTTACTAACCTGAATGTTAGAATTACATGCTCTCTCCTCCTTGCATCTCCGTTATTGATTTACTAACCTGTTAGAATTACATGCTCTTTCCAGCTTCATCTTTTCCAGGCTATTCAACTCCAGAAGTTTTTTTTTTTCTGTCATTTACTTGCACTCCCTCCCAGTATCGCTACATCAGCAACTTGCTGTCACTGCTGCTCACCCCCAAAGTCTCATTCCCTGCCTACTCCTGTAGTAATATCCTCTAATTGTTGCAGACTTTCCTTATTCTGCTCTGTTCCACTGCACCCTCTAGCACCTTGGGATATATGGATATACACCTTCCAGAATTAGTACAGCCTATATAAAGTATTAAGACAAGCAATGCATAATTAATGCACAGATAGTCTTACTAAAAATACTGTTGAGCAGAAGGGTCACAACTCCATCACAAGTGACTAATTCCTTGATGGTATGTCCCATTATGTGAGTGGTTTTGTCTGCAGTTCTCAACTTCCCCCTGGCAGCCAGCCCAGGCTGTTGTCCTGTTCTGAGACAGCCATTTGTTACTGAACACCATGCGCAATGTCGTTAAGCTAATAACTGCTGAAGCTCACCCTGCCTGTGCAGCGCGATCTTCACATTCTGAAACATGCTTACATTTATGCTTTTATCACACAGAATTCCAATAAGAAAAACATAAAATCAGCACAGTCATTAGCTCTGATGTGGCAGGCAAGATTCCTTCTTGATTTCTCTTTTTTCTTAAACCCTACCATTAAAAAAAGAAATGAAAAGAAAAAAAATACATGTTTTTCACCTACTAAAGGTTGCATGGTCTGCCCCTTAAAGACACACTTTTGCCCATCTGCAATGCAGTTTTCAAATCAGTCTTTACATAGATGTGCATTAAAATTTTTACCAGAAATGTTTTGCCAAGATGTGTGTGCCGTGTTTATGTAACAATACTTAAACCTTCCATGCTTCGGACTTATACTTCTCCTCTGTTTGCATCCTGACATATAATTTATAACGCTGTCATATCAAGGCTTGTGTACCTGTAGGGAGATTCTAAAAGGGATAGCACAATATGAAAGAGTAAGTCAAAGCACGTTAACCTGCACAAGAGGTACTCATAGAATCACACCGCAAGATACAGGCACAAAAGTTTTCCAATGAAATTCTTGTATTTTATAATAAACCAGCACATCATGACAGAATTGTGGATATTGGACTATTTTGACATTTCGTGCATACCTGGCCTTTCCTTTCTCTTGTCTCAGTGTTTCTGCAGGGATCAGCTTCACAAAATCTGCTCCAGTGATTCATAATGCACCTGTTCACCTTGTACTATACAAACTACATATCTGTTTTAGCACTGCAAAAGAAGCACAAAGAGAAGTGAGCATGTCATAACCAAGACATGTCACAGGGTGCTGCACCAGAACAGAACTAGACGCAGAAAATGCAAAACGTGAGGCTAGTCTTAACTGTGAGACAGCTTATACATTATATAAAAGGCAGTGGGGGAGTCACCATAGACAAGGTCTATTTTTAAATATCAGTGCTTCCATGGTAATGAATCTGCTTGAGCTGTGCTCTTAATGTCTTCTGTTTCACAAAAAGAAGAAAAAATGAGCAGTATAAATATACTTCTGTGCTTAATTACTCATACTTCATATCCTGTATCCAGTGTGTGTTATTAAAAGATGTGTAATTAGATGTATTAAGAAGGAACTCATCTACAGGCCTTCTGGGCCAAATGCCTTTGGAAATCTAAAGTGAGTGAATCATGTTCCCCTGTATGCCTATTTAATCCAAAGTTACTCTTGTATAACACTCCTCCTAACAGCTGGAAAGCAAATGGTCTTTGACTCGTGACATCAAATAATGTCATTAAAAACTTAATTTTGCTTTAACTACAAATGAAACAGTTAACGCAAGGAAACTGTTTCAGAAAGTACATTTTAAAGATATTTGCTATTTTCCACTTGTATGCCTGCTTTGTGTATACATCTGAGGTATGTCTATAGTACTACTTAAAAACATATGTTCCTCAACTACAGGTTTGATGGTTATTTATAAATTATTGTAAACTGAGTATAAAAACTTCAGAGCCATGATGGCATGTTGGGATCTGCTTGATCTTATTGTGAATGCAGTACATCTGTGACACCCAATCTACCTTGGGTGACCTTAGCACCACTCAGCAGATCATTATGAGATATGTAATGAAATATATGATAATAGTACATGCTTTTGCAAGAGGGCTGCACCTTCTGCCTCTGTGAAATGTGAGGGTTTAGTTCCAGTATTCTTTCTGTCTAAACAGATTTCTTCCAAGGTTATACCAGCATAGAGAAAAGGGAATAAATGCATTTCTCTTTTCACCATCTGGTGCAACTTTAAAGGTAACACACACACACACACACACATATACATATATATATATATATATATATATATATATATATATATATATATATATATATATATATATATATATATATATATATATATATATATATATATTAGAAGTGAGGGAGCAAAGTATTTACATCAGGAGGGCATAGGGAGATGCAGCTACTCTGCTTGAAATGTATGTGTTTCGCTTCTTATTATGTGGTTGCTAGATGTGGTGGTGGGAATATGTGGCCAATAGATTAGGTACTGATAAGTGAAGGTTCAATATTTTCAAAGTAGATCATCTAATGAGCTCATAGCATAGTTTCTGTTAACAGCAGTATACAAAAGAACCAGACACTGCAAATCTTCACAATTAGATTATTATAGGTGCTCAGGCATCATGCATGTGAATGCTATTTCTCACTTTAAAAACATGCATTGGCACCATAAAAAAAATCATTTACCTATAAAAGTGACTGCTATTAATTTTTATATTTATATTTTTATAGCAGCCATAATTATGTCTTACACTGGGTATCCTTTCTGTTCAAGCACTTGTAATCTCAGTCATTTTTAAACTTTGTATCATATATTAACTCATTTGAAATATTCTTATTTTCCCCGGTTCCTTTTTGCATATGCACGCCCTGAGCACCAAGCCTCTACATTAATCCCATTTATTCCTTTGTATTAGGGGAGTTAACCACCAGATGTATGAGGAAGAGAGATGCCTGTAGGGAGCCATCATCATACAGCCATGAGGGTATTATGTATCTGCACCAGCATCTCAGCTATATGAATATTTGTACTGACCATAGCCCCAACACCTGTACTGGGGGATGAATTACCCATGCCATTGTGGAAACTC
Organism: Protopterus annectens; assembly: GCF_019279795.1. Taxonomy (NCBI): domain Eukaryota; kingdom Metazoa; phylum Chordata; order Ceratodontiformes; family Protopteridae; genus Protopterus; species Protopterus annectens. The sequence goes on along the minus strand of NC_056746.1, from coordinate 1,191,082,467 downwards.
ACATTGCCCTCCCCTTGTGAGTGCATGCAAAATCTACCACCTGGCAGTGGTTCAGAAAGAGATGAAACCCCACCCAATGACACATGTCCAGGACATATATTTGTACTGCCACCTCTCTTCTGAGGAATTCCTGCTCCACTCTCACCTTCCTTTGCAGTGGACATGCTTTAATATCATGCATGCCAATAAAGCTTTACTGCTTTGCCATGATTTGCTTAACATTAGCCTGCAATATTGTTTCTGTTTACCTCCCCTACCTACTTGGCTATTCCTTGCATGTCATAGTGACATACCTCACAACCATATCTAAAAAACTCTTCCACTGTGTTCCTTATTGTAAGGGTTTGTCCCACATTCAATGTTAAGATTTTATAACAAATAACAACAGTACCTTATAATGAGATATATTAATTCATAAACAGAATTTTTTCTGAGTATGAAGTAACCAATTTAATCATGCTATATAAACCTCCGAGTTAAAACTGATAGACATTTTGCTCACATGTTCCATATTGTGAGATGTGGTGGTCTACATTTTGGAGTTGGAATTGAAAGGGAATGCAGCAGACTGACCCTTCCCGAAAAGGTGAGATATTCCTCTAAATCTAGGGCAACCTTAAGATCATCAAGTCCATGATGCAAAGCAGTTCCTTTTTCAATGTATTCAATAAAAATACACATTACACATTTACTAGTACATTCTCCTGTTTCATAATTCTGCATTATCTGTCTTACCAAATGGAGGCTTTCTTTCAAGTATCAGGCCTGTATTTTAACAGTCAAAAATATATATAACACTTCTTGCGGGGATTGATCCTTGACAACAGTCGATTTTTCTTGGAGTAGTATCTGGTATAGAAATGTTAGAAATTTTCTTTCAGCTGCAGCAAACGTTATATTTTTTCTGGGATATGTCTGCCTCACACAGCCTGAATGCTGAAAGATTCAACATTCCTTTCTGTTGTCTTCCTCTCTTCCCCTAGTTTATGATAATTGATGAAATCAAGGTTGGAGCAAAAGGTTGTTATAATGATTCGCCTCTGGAATTTAAAAATGGATGTTCTTCATACTGATCACTGTTGCAATAGCCTTAGCTATATTGGGTTACATCTGCCAAGGATATAACAGTCAGCCAGCTTCCAATGCTTCAGGGCACCTTCCACGCACCAAAACTGTCAAGTAGCTTGAGATGAGCTAACTAAAAAGACAAGTTTGGGTGTGAAGTCCTTTAACGCTTTACTGCCACCAAAGACTGTGCTCCTCTGAGGCTTTTGAGGATCAAGGGTCGGCATGTGCTTCCCTTTTGGGAAAAAAACCTTCCATTTTCTTTTATTTACTGATTTTTTTTCACTTTCCTCTTCGGGAAAGTTATTTTAATGGTAGGTGTATTGTGTTTTAACAGACTGTCTTGAGACTGTAATGTACTTTTAAATGGAGCATTTGTTTTTTTTTTATCCTGTCAGTTTAAAAGTAGTGTATACTAACTGTTAACATGTTTTCTGTGGAGAATTTTTATTTAATTTTCCACTGTGGGGTTGCCATAGTGCTTGAAAGCTTTTTACTGTTTTTTTTCCTGTCGAAAAAGTAACTTTTGTCTACTGTAGTTTTACTGGCATTTGCTGCTTGTTTTCTCCCAGGAAAGAGACACCATTTTCAGCTTGACAATGGCACAAATTGTCAGTCCCACAGTCGGTCTTTCTTTCAGTCACAAAAAGAAAAAAATAGCAAACAGCCTTTGCCACCACAGCAGGCTAGCAATTTGCCTCAGCAACAGGTGGGTGACTCTGCTTCTGCTGTGGCCATTTGTTGCACCTCAGACCACCCATCTTATACCCCAAATCCCTCTGGTGTAGCACATACAGCCACTGTGGACCAGAGTTTAGCTACATCTTCCATGGCTATTGGAGTCCTTCATTGAGCAAAGGAGAACCACACTTGTGGGTTCCAGAAAAGGGAACAGGGAAGGTTTCCCTGTTGTGTCAGAATGCTGTGTCCATCCCTGGGAAAAAAAAATGTCTGCCATTAGCAGCATGGTAGGCCCCATATTTCTTGACAAAAAAGGAAACAGAAATCTAAAAAGTAGTTTACTGGGACTGGCTGAGGGATTAATTCAGGCTATTGATCATTCTTGTAGAGTAGTTTCTGTTAAAAGTAAAAGGGATACCTCTATACTGAAGAAATTCAAGACTCTGAAAGTTAACAGGAAGATGCAAGGAAGGATTCAGGATTTTGTCCACAGATTTCTGATTCAGACTCAAAGGAGTGCTCAGTTTCTGATTCTTCCTGTGGAGGGATCTCTTTCTCTGAAATTATTGGTAGAATGTCCCATTGTTTTCAGTGAGAGAACACTTAGGTTTCTCAGCCCCCGCAGAAAATACTATGAATTGTTACAGAATGATTTTCCAGAATGTACATCCATTCCTCCTATCCTGTCTGCTTTAGAGGATGTGTGCCTTACTGCCTGCAGTTTTCCTGATAGTCACCCAGCTGTCCCTAAAATGGCAGTTAGGATGTATAAAGTTCCTCAGGCTTTTAAATTTATATACACTATTCCCAAACCTGACCCTGCAGATATAGCCTTAGTTGGCTCCACTGCTGCTAAGCACTTAGTTAATTCCTATTATATTATTTCTAATAAGGACAGGAAAATTATTGATAAGTATGGGAAAAGTGTATACTTCTGCAACTTTGATTTTCAGAATTTTAAATATTCAGGCTCATATGTTAAAGTTTGTTCTAACATATTGTGAAAGCATGAGGCATGTTTTATCTACAGTTTCTTCTTTTGAAAAAAAAAACTGCTTTATTATACAGATCACTATGCTAGCAGTATGTATATGACTCTGTCAATACTTCCTCCAGGGCTATGGCCACTGGTGCTGTTGTAAGGAGGTTTGGTTGGCTGCATTCTCAGAACCTCTCAGATTATATAAAAATGAGATTTTAAATTCTCCCTTGAATATGGTTTAGTGTTTGGCCTCTCTGCTATAGAGGTGATCAAAAAGTGTGATGAAAAGGGCAATATGATCCAGGGATTTTCTAAGGGTTTTCAGCCCTCCTTCCCCAAATTGCCCAAGGGATTTTTTTCTCCTCATCCAATTCAACAGAATTCAGGTAAATAGACATTTAAGAAGATGTGTCAATGTGATTCCAGAAAGAAGTCTCAAACCTCTCAAAACCAAGGACATTGAACAAGTCTGAATGATTGTTCAAGAGACCTTGTGACCCTCAATCCACCCTGGACCTTTCTCTCTTCCAGAAAGCTTGAATCTCTACTTTTCTCATTGGCAACAGATTGTTTCAGACACCCGGGTTCTGAAAATCATTCATTAGGGTTACAGATGACAGTGGGTAGAAATTCTTCCTTTCAGGGGAAGGGAAGGGGGCATCATTCCTCATCTTGCAGATCAGACTATTTTGGTTCCACCTGTTCTTCATCACATTTTGTCTCATGGAGTGATAAATCCAGTTCTTCCTTCCCTAGTGAAGAAGGGGTTTTATTCAAGGATTTTCCTAGTGACAAAGTAAGAAAATGCTTGCAGACAAGTTCTGGGTCTTTCTTTCCTCCAAACTGTTTGTGGAAGTGCCAAATTCAAAATGGTGTCAGTTCACAACCTATTACATATTCTGCCTCTTTCAAGTTTCCTGGTAACACTAGACTCAAAAGAAGCTTATTACCACATCCCTATTCATCCAGACTTCAAGCATTTTTTAAGGTTTTGTGTGTCTGGATCACACTATCAGTTATCTGCCTTATGCTTTGGACTATCCACAGAACCAAGAGTGTTCACAAAATGTCTAGCTCCAGTTATAGCTCATTGCAGGCTGCAGGGTATCCACATTTTTCCATTTTATACAATTTACTTATCTTTGTAGTGTCTTTTTTCAAAATGTCAAGAATCTCTCTCTCTGTTGGGTGAGAGATCTCTTGAACAAGCTGGGATTCCAAGAGAACATTCAAAAGTCTTTCTTGACTTTATCATATAGGCTTGAGTTCCTGGGATGTCAACTAGACACTTCAGTTGAAAGAACTTTTCTTCCAAGAAAAAAATATAGATCTTTATTAGATTTATTTCTAAGGTTTTCCAGTCAAACATTGGTCACTGTGAGGGAATACCTCAGGATTTTGGCTCTCACTGTATCTATGCCTCTTATTATACCCCTGACAAAACCCCACATGTGAAAGATATAGTGGTATCTGAAATATCTTTGGTGTCAGCATCAACACCCTTTATCTTTTCAGATCCTTGTACTAGGGTTTGTCAGAAATTATTTTTTTTGATTGAGACAACAGATATCCTAAAATACAAGATCCTTCATCCTCCCTCCCTGCTCCAAGGCAGTCATTCACCACAGACACTTTGGACTTTGCTTGGGGAGCAGGTTCAGGAGAGACAAAAGTTCAGGGGGTGTGGGACACAAACGACACATGCAAACATAAATATCAAGGAGATGCTTGTCCTGATCAAGGCTCTCAACTCTCTGAACCATCTTTGGTCCTCGGGATTTCTTAAAGTGGTTGCAGGCAACACCACAATCATGTGGTATATCAACAAGCAAGGGGGAAACAGGCTGTACCCCCCCCCTTTACAGGCTAGCCATGTTAGCTTGGGATATAGCTTCACAACACAATCTCACTATGCAGGCAACCTACATTCTGTCAGAGCAAAACTGTGGCAGACAAGCTGACCAGGATCAAGACAGACCCTCACAAATGGAAACTAGATTGAGGAGGGTCTTCCAAGATTTGATCCATCTGTAGAGAGGCCTTCAAGTAGACCTGTTTGCCTCCTCTCTGAATAATCAACTGGAAAACTTCTGCTCTAGGACATCATGCAAGAAGTTCTTGAAGACATATGGCTTTTCTTTTATTTTATTTTAGTTACTTTGGGCAGGAATGTTCCTGCATGCCTTTCCACCCATTCTACTAATATCCAGGGTACTTCTAAAGATTCAGAAGGAATTTGCCGAGGATCATTGAGGTGACTCCCTTCTGGCCCAGGCAACCATGGTTCTCTCTTCTTTTGGAAATGGCCAAGGGTAATTACCATAAGCTTTCTCACAGAATGGATCTACTCAAATGAAAACAGCAGTGTTTTATACAGCCCATCAATCATCTTCAATTGACTGCCTGGATAATAGATTCTTAATTCCTTTCAGGCACCTGTTTTCTGAGGGCATCCAGTAGGAACTAATGGAGACAAAAAAGTCTGCTACTAGAAAATCATATATTAGCAAATGAAAAACATTTTCTAATTGGTGCCATCAGCATAACCAGCACCCATTCATGGATAGTTTTTTTTTCCTGGTTTTACAATATTTGTGTGAGTTACTGTCCTACGGCTTTTCTTATTCCTGTATACAGGATAATTTATCATCCATCTCATTGTGTCAGCCCATTGATCCTCCTCTTTCAAGGCAGTCTCATGTCAACATTTTTTGAATGGACTTTTTTCATAAGAAACCTCCAAATAAACTGCCCTTCCTTGGGATCTTAATTATCTGTTAGAGAAGCTAAAAGTTGTACTGTCTGAAGTAGCTGATCTGGATTACTCCAGGTTCTTAACATGGAAAACAGTTTTACTGATTGGTCTGACCTCTGCAAGAAGTGTATCTGAGTTGCAAGTTTTTATGGTGAGTCAGCCTTACCTCATTTTCAATAGGATCAGGGTTTCTTTATGAACTAACCCTTCTTTTATGCCTAAAGTGATATCCAAGTTTACTTTAAGCCAAACTATCCATCTCCCCATTTCCTTTCCTGAACCTAAAAATGAGGGAGAAAGGATACTCTCTACCTTGGATGTCCACAGTATCTTGACAGAACAAAATCTTTCATGTTTTCAGATCAATTCTTCATTTTTTGTGAAGGAAAGAAGAAGGGACAACCTGTATCAAAGCAGACTATTTCCAAATGGTTGTCTAAGGCTATTACCTTTTATTATACTCACCATGATAAATTTATTCCAAGCAGGGTCAATGCCACTCTACCAGGGCCTTGGCTTCAAGTATGACTTTTTGGAAAGGGTTAGATTCTAGAAGTATTCTTGGAACTACAGCTTGGTCTTCTTTACATATGTTTATAAAGCACTATAAGTGTGATTCTTGCCTAGATCTAGATCATGATTAGCTAGGACCATTCTCCAGGGGATCCTGGACCCTTCTGTTTACTCATCCCAAATATAGTACCTGTGGTAATCTACCTATATAGTTAAGGGTACTGCAGCAGTGATCAGTATAAAGAACATATACAGTTGTATAGGTTGAACTGGCCATAACAGTAGCTGTTTGAATGATCACTGCTGCAGTAGCCATTCCCTCGCTCCATCCCCCTTGTTTTTTTGTTGAGTATTTTTATACCAGGGTGTGGACGTTAATTTTTTTGTTTATTCCTAGCATTGTCCTTTCAGAACTTAGCATCCTTTCACTGCTGGGAGGAAAGGTCTGAAGGGCATAATGCCCAAACTTGTCTTTTAGTCAGCTCATCTTGCGCTGCTTGACATATTGTTTAGATGTGTGGAAGGTGCCCTGAAGCTTTGAAAGCTTGCTACCTTTTATATCCTTGGCAGAATATAACCCAAATAGTTAAAGCTTCTGCCACAGTGATCATTTGACCACCTGCTGTTATGATAAGTTCAACTTACACAGTTATACTTTCTTCATATTGAACTTGATGCTATCCTGACATAATTTATTTTTTTTATGTGACTGTGAGTGAACATCTGGAAAACAGGCAATTATCAAAAGTCATAAACTGAAAAAGCTGGTCTGGGATCATAAAGATTTAAAAGACAGCCAGGTAGAAGCTACTAATAACTATAATAACTTTAATAACATTACAAAGCCTGGTGTAAGATTTAAACAGAAAATTGTACATAGACTAAGGAATAACAAAGTTGAAACAATATAAGTGTATGCTATTTACAATTAGAAATGCAAGTGATATTATTTGCAGTATGTACAGTTAAGGTAGTCATTCAAATAGTGGTCATTTGTTAAATGTATGTCTTGAGAAAAAGATGTGACTTCAGCTCCAAAGACTAACTGTTGTCATGGAAGCATCCTTAAAGAGTTATTCTTTTTCTTTGTTTCTAAATAATTGAAGTGTTTCTTGCTTCCTCACTTTCACAGGTTTGTGATTTCAAACAGCCGGACCTAGCCTATAAATTAAGAACAAGACTTTTAAAGGACTCATGTCTACCTAAAATCAGAATTTAAATTGCCATGAGCTGATTGATATTGAATTTAGTGGAATAACCACAGGCTTTCTTTTAATTTCCAGTAGGTGTGCAGGCATGAGTTGAGAATGTTTCTCATTTAAGCTGCTTGTTAATAATGTGAATTTAAAAAGTCTTTTTGCTAATAATAATTTAAGAGATATATGTACTGCCATTCACAAGTGTATTAATTTTATTCCCAACCTTTTGTTTCACTCTTCATGCTTTTTAAAAAATATGTGTACATGAAACATGAGCCTCCGTTTCAGGTGCTTTTCAGTTTCATAACCTGGGCAGTGATAAGCATAAAACTTCATTTTCCTTGGTTAATGAAAACATGTTTAGGATTACATTTGCTAGCTAAGGGGTCTTACTTGTGATTTTGGTCACACAAAGTTATAGTATGTTGGAGCCATTATCAGATTTTGACAGGTACAAGAAAGCTGACGTTGCATATAGTAACAGAGCTTAAAAACAGATTAATATTTTGCACAAAGAATTAGTTAATCAATTACTATCCCATTTATTCCTTTGTACCAGGGGAGTGTTTGATTTTGTAACTATGAAACAGTGTAACAACTTCACTATGATGTGGTCGGGATTCGTAAGGTTCATGAAAACTTTAAGAATCTGCCATTTAACCCTATTTTGAAAGCCAGTCTTGACAAAATGAAAAGCCTGACAGCATTTGCTGAACATTCCTAAAACCCAAATGTGAAGCACATCTGTCATCTCTTAAAGGATACTATTAACTTTGTTGCTAATATCAGAATAACTGCTATTGAAAGAGATACAATTCTGATAGCATTAATAATGGTTTCTTATATACTATGATACTGTAAGACTTGGGAGTTGAAATATATAAGATTTACTTCACACATTTCTGTGTTTCACATGACTAAGATGGAGATTCATTAAATACCTTATTAGAAGATGTACTTGTAGGGTTACCACCTGTCCCACTTTGTGAGGGACAGTTCCTCTTTGGGCAGTTCTGTCCTATCCAAAAATATTAAAAATGGCAAATGTCCTGCGATTGTAGGACATAATTATGTCCCATGTTTTATGTAATAGTTGCATAAAATAGTTATTTCTATATCTAAAATACCTAAATGTTACAAGAAACAGAATAAGCAACTAAACTGCTACAAGAATAAGCTTTTATTTAGGCAAAAAAGTAAAGTTCTATCCTTTGTATTGACCGTGGGTATGTGTTGGCCTGTAAAATCTGATGTGTGTCCTGAAAATATCCCACTTTGAAAAGGTGGCAACCCTATGTACTTAATGTTTTTTTATGTTTAGTAAAGATATAGGTCCATAGGTCCATAGATTAGTACTAGGCTAGCTGTCCTTGTGAGTCATTTTAAGCCTAGCTAATTATCCCCCGTGAGACTCAAACCCTGCACGTTGTGTTTGTAAGGCAAACACCTTAACCATTAGGCCACCCCTTCCAACCTTATTTTTCAATAAGTCAGAGTGATGGAGATGGATGCTGCAATGGAAACATGCTTGCTATTATACTGATGCCTTTATGTGAGGAATCATATGTTTTAAAGTCTGTTTTTGCGCTCAACCTTTGTTTTATGGTAATTTTATGGTAAGTTTATAAAAACTTAAAGTGTAACATCTATTAACACAACAAAGTTAGTGGCAATAAATTTTTATTATATGGTAATATGCACCCTTTTCATGTGGAACAGAATGGAGTATAACAGTATGCTAGAGTTTCTTACCTTACAACTGGCCAGATGTTTTGTATAGAAATGGGCAGAACTCACCACACTACTTCAAAAAGATGTTACCTAGTATTATAAAAGAACAGATAAGAGATAAACAGGTAAATTAGTATATTAACAGAACATATAAGATATAATATTTATTCATTTATTTTGATAATCACGATACTCTGACTGGATAAACAAGCCCTTTTTCAGCAGAGGCTTGGGAAGAAAATCTCCACAATAGTAGAAGTTAGTAAATACGTTGTAAATTCATAAACTACAAGAAATATGCATTTACATTAAATAAAATTTTGAATATACATTTAAAGGATAACAGTACATGCAATGTGGGATAGACATTGTAAAAACTAACACATTATAAAAAGAAACTCATTGAAGTCAACAGTAAGTTAATGCCTTACAATGCTGCATCTCTTGTCTGTTACATCAAAATATTAAGTACTCTTTTTATTGATAAAAATATTATCTATTATTTTAGTAGAACAGAGACATGATAAAGAGGTTACCTAGTATTTTAATGGAACAGATAAATGATAAGAGGTTATTTATTGTTTTTATAGAAGAGACAAAGAGGCTACCTGTATTTTATTAGAACACTTAATCGATAAAGAGTGAACCCTATATTCTAAATAGGACAGATAAGAGATGCAGATGTTAATTCATATTATAAAAATGGAGATAAGAAATAAAGATGTTACTTAGTATTTTAATAGAACAGATAGGAGTTAAAGATATTCTAGTATTATAATAGAGCATATAAGAGATAAAGAGGTTAATTAGTATTTTAACAGAATATATAAGAGATAAAATGTTACCTAGTATTTAATAGAACAGATAAGAGATAAAGAGGTAACTTACCATTTTAATAGAATTTATAAAATATAAAGAACTTACCTAGTATTTAATATAATGGATAAAAGATAAACCAGTTACCTAGTATTTTAACAGAATGAATAAAAGATGAAAAGGTAACTGGTATTTCAATAGAACGAATGAGAAATAAAGCAGTTACCTACTATTTCAATTAACCAAATAAGAGATAAAGAGGTTATCTAGTATGTTAATAGAATGGATAAGAGATAAAGAGGTTACTTAATATTTTATTATAACATATAAGAGATAAAGAGGTCCTCTAGTAGTTTAACAGAATGGATAAGAGATACAGAGGTTATTTAGTATTATAACAGAGCAGATAAGAGCTAAAGATATTACTTAGCATTTTAATCAAATGCATAAAATATAAAGAAGTTGCATAGTATTTTAATAGAACTGATAAGCGATAAAGAGGTTACCTTGTATTTTAATAGAATGGATAAGAGTTAAAGAGGTTACTTAGTATTTTAATGGAACATATAAAAATAAAGTTACCTAGTATTTAATCTAATAGATAAGAGATAAAGATGTTACCTAATATTTTAATGGAACTGATAAGAGATAAATAAGTTGCCTAGTAGTTTAATAGAACAGAAAAGAGGAGGTTGTTTTAAAGAGCGATAGTAGGGTTTCTTCCAATTTCAGAAAATGGTAAGGCTGGTGAAGTTAAAGTTTCTGTTATCAGAGCAGTGCATTTCAAGTTGCTAAGGGAATAATCTTTACTTTATATTCAAAGATGAGTAAAATCATTATCATAAAAAAATTGGAATACATTGAGAAGCAATATATCTGTTAGTAAAACAATTAGATCCACCCAACTGTTTTGACAAGAGAGCAAGGGAACATTAAAGAATATATTCAACATATCAAAGCTAAAACAGTATACGATTCTTCTAAGCAGAAAGGTGCATTTAGTTCTGATATTTGTAAACAGTGCTAGCTTGTCACTAATAGTCCTTACAGTGTAAATCTAGTTTCTGGCACAGTCTTAGGATGAACAGGATGCATTTTTTTGTTCTACCACTAATGTGGTTCAGTGTGCTCCGTATACTGCCTGCCAGTGTTTTAATACTGGCAAAATACCAACCGCACTTTGATTGATCCACTAGCACAAACAATCCCAGAGAACAAAAGGTGATACAGAGTTCTTTCAGACAGCAAATTGTGCTGTGGTTTTAGAAAATGAGAATTGCATATTCTGGAAAGTGTGCAGTTAGATGAGATGGGAGGGGAGTCTCATACTATACTAAACACACTGGAATTATCTGGTTACTCAGGTTTAAAGCTTTTAAATGTACATGTCTGAATGACTCTTTAAATTTGAAATGTGTGATAAAATGTGATCCTTTACGATATAAAGTTGCTTATGGGAATAAGTAGATTACATGTTTTATTTCTAGTTATCCCCCTGTATTTGTGGTTTTGTTAGATAGTAGTTCTATCCAGCGAGGACTTGCTTTTGTGGTAACATGTTTGATGTATTCATTAGTTGAATCACCTGTTATTTTTCATCATTGTCTGATAAAAGCACTGAGTAGTCTGAATGAGCTAAACATTGTTGGTCCTTTTTTGTCTCTGGTATTGAATTTTTTTAATGTGTATTTTTCAAAAGTAATAATTTATACATTTTTTTCTAGCTTTGTAAACTGTATCTTTAATTTGTTTAGTATTAATACCTTTTTTAGTTAGAGTTTGAGAGTTATAGTTTCATTGTTAAGACGTTATTACTTTTAATAATGAACATTATGTGCAGTAATTTTGCATATATGTGTATATGTGTGCGTGTGTGTATATGTATGTGTGTGTGCATGTGTGTGTGTGTGTGTGTGTGTGTGTGTGTGTGTGTGTGTGTGTGTGTGTGTGTGTGTGTGTGTGTGTGTACAACCTGGCCCATGGGCAAAGTATGCAGTATTAGAGCAAGTACAATGATCCCCTACTTAGGCTAAAACATTTATCATCTCATCCATGCAAGTGATTAAAATTACTAAAATGCCACATATTTTTCATGTGGTTAGAAACCTACCAATAAAGTTGGACCATCCTAGTATATGAAGAATACAACAAATGACTAAAGACACAGTCTTGGGAAAAGTGGGGAGAAGGGTGGCAACATGGAAGGTTAAGGCCTGGGATGTTATAATGGATGGGGGCTACCAGATATTCCCATATATGCAAAGCGCTAAGTCCTGGATGCTTAATTAGGAAAGAGAGGTTATCAGACTAGGAGACAGTGAATTGGGATTGGAACCAATACAAGTAATGTAGAACAACCCAGAAGTAAATCAAGTTATACTTCCCTCAATTCAGTGGAGGTGGTGGATGGTGGGAGTAATTAGATGGGGCCTCCTTAGAGAGAGAGAGAGAGAGAAGTCTGGAGGGAATTGCTTGCAGTCATGTGACATTCCTCAATTTAATGTTAACAAATTAAAGCAGTATGGGGACAGGTTCAGGTGTCATGGAGAAAGAAAAAGCACAAGATACCTTGGGAAAGGTATAGACCAGTATTCAAAGGTAGAGCCAGCACCATCTATAAAGAACTATGGGAAAGTAAAAAAAGAAAGCAATTAAAGAAAGACCTGAACTCGCACTGGTAGAAAGTGGAGAGGCTAGTAATGGAAGCCATGGAATGGGAAAAGGTAAAGAAGGCCATGAATGACATCAGTAGTTGGTAAAGGTATAATTATCAGTAGTTATGATGGATTTTCAATTTGTATTTTACACCCAGCAAATTATTTGATAAAAATAAAAATGATAGATAAGAACTGCTGGAGATGTGAAGAACAAAATGTGGGTATTGTACATACGTTCTCAAAATGTAAATGCGCAAGGAGGTACTGGGAGTAAAAGGCATTAATCAGAAAAATTAAGGGAACAGAACACCAGACCCTTTGGGACTATTGGCTACTAGTTAATAAATCAGAATGATGAGAACAGGGAAGGAGGACACAAACCCATCAAGAATAGGTGTTTGCAAGCATGATAAACCTGCTAGTGCAGAAGAACCCCTGTAATACAAATATGTTAAGTTGAAACAGTATTTATCCAGGCATGTCAATACAACTTACTTATGTTTTAAACATATTAAAAATAGACATTGCTTGCCACTTTATTGTATAGAAATTTTTTTTCAAAAATTTGGACTACTTTAAAGGCTATCTCGGATTGAATGATAGATAATTAGAATTTCTAGATGTTGAATTTCCTTCTCCTTAGCATAGAATTCATTGGAAAAACTGTACAGTATGCTCAAACTTGTATATTGTGCTCACAATTTGCTGTTTGTTTTGGTTATGATGTAAGCAGTTTTGTGTGTTTGTAAAATTAAAATAAAATTCAATTAAAAACAAAATGCGTGCATTGTGGTATCAGATCCTGTCAGACATAAATGTAATACCAAGTTCAGGAATACACCCTGATGGTGGAACCCTAATATAAATAAAATATACAATAATAAGAAGAATCTCATGAACTTAGAAAGATCAACAAAGAAATCAGAAGCAAAATCAAATGCTCCAAAAGTAAATATGAATTGAAAATTACCACCTATGCTGTGTTCAACTCCAAAGCCTTCTTCAGCTATGTTGGAAACCTTGAGAGCAATGCCCAGCAATGCACTGAGCTAACACTTAGCATCAATGTATATTTATCCCCTGAGGAAATAGCTAACACTTTTGTGGACAAAATCAGTAGTTCCCTGTCTGTCCCTAACTTTCCGTCATATATTAACAATTCCTAAGGACTCTCTCTAAGGACAAAACAGGGGTTCAAATAATGTACCAGTCTGTCTTCTTGTCAGCATGAAACACTGTCTTGTAGACTTGCTACTAAATCTATTCAATCTCAAGCTATCCACATGATTCATACAGTAGGTCTGGACAACTACTGTAATTATACCACTCCACAAGGGTTATACACTACTAAATCTGGAAACCAAAGACCTAAAAGCCTTACTGGTTTTATCTGTAATGCATTGGAGCTCATCATTATGAAGTTTATTAACAAGGACATTGGCAATCTAAAGTCCCTTGACTCAAGTCAGTTTAGGTTTGTTAGAGTTAAATATGGACTTCTTTTGAACAAGTCACTAACACATCGGATGCAGCTAAATTGGTTCACAATGCCTATTTGAACCTGGACCAAGTCTTTGATAAAATTTTAAATTCTGGTATTATCAACAAGCTAATCAAACCAAACAAATATAAATATAGCAAACTAGCTTACTGACAGAACCTAATCTATTAGTGATAAGATCATGATCTCATCAAAATGATCTGATAAATTGTGGTGTCCCCCAAGGTTTGATCTTATGGCTGCTTCTCTTCAATATTTACTTCTGTGATGCTGAAGCTGACATTAAGGGCCTGTGGTTGACTTGGTTTGTTTATGACTGCAAACTTGTAGTTCTCATAAACTCCCCATATGAGATCCAGATTCTCCATCAGGGCCTAACACATATAACAAATGGTGCCTGAACCATGACTTTAAACTAAATCCTAGAAATGCAGTGTTGTATCCACTGGCAAACATGAGCACCCATGCAACTACTACAAAGAGGTGACACCCCCTTGAAAACTTACACAGTTATTAATGACTTAGACACCTTCACTGACAATGAATTATCATTTGATCAGAATGTATCCACTATCATTAGAAAAGCCTTTCATTTAGCCAAACTGATACACACCAGTATATTTTCCAGGTCTAAGGAAGTTATCTTCCTTCTCCACTCCTCCCTTGTCAGGCTCTTTCAGTATGTACTTATTTAAACATATGTCTCAGTTTGACAGATCAGCATTTCCTGACTAAGAAAATCAGGGGCATATCTTCCTTGTTCTATGCAAACTGTCTTAAAGATTTGTCTCGTCTCTTTTTCCAGTCTACTTTTGAATGGGACCTCTGTCTGGCCTTGTGAACCTCAAAGGATACAATCCTATGTGACCTCCTGCACAACCAGAAAACAAACAATGCTCTAAACACCTGCTCAAGGGAGCTAAACTTCCACCTTAGCATAAATAGGACTTGTTGACAAGACAGATATTTCTCTCAGAGAATTCTTGTTTTTAGGAAATAGGCTTTCCTTAGATGTACGGCAAAGCAGCTTCTGTAATGGTATTGCCAGCTATGTCAGGAGACATGAGGCAATGGATGTGTAACATATGCCAGCACAGCTAGCTGGAATTTTGTAAAGAATTATATGTCATTTGTATATCAAACTGATGTATACAGATGCTTGTGTTGAAAAAAATGTATTTGTAAAGTTACTTATGTTAAACATGTATCAACAGTGTGTCCTGCTGAACAGAAAAAACATATATACATTTATATCACACCATACTGTTGTAACTGAGGAAATGTTTATATGTTAACAAAGAATACTGGAGGAGAAGAGGTTAATCTTCATCCAGTTATCTTTGAAAATAGTGTGAAATTAAATTACTTAATTTAGGCCATAAAGATTGTATCTTGCAGTTATGACTGTAGCCAAAGACAAAATGTCTGGGAAAACAAGCACTAGGAAGTATTTTGTATTGTCCTTAGCAGTGAACTAATTGCTACTCTGGAAAGGTAGAAGTTTAAAATTGTTTTATGGCTTCCAAATTCTGAAACAGATCTTAGCAAAGCTCTATATGTATGTATTATTGACACACATGTGCGAGATTTTGGGTCAGTTGCTAGGAAAGGAGGTAGTATGGGTACCAGAAGTCAGATGACCAGATGTATGTGATGTCATTCTGTAATCCAGGGCAAAAATTATGTTTTAATACTAGACAAGACTGAAGTCTCAGGGCACTCTGTTTTTGAAACCTGACAGAGAAGGCTCCCTCACCTACTTCATCTTGCCTTGCTCTAGTAAGTGACCAGGGAATAGTAATTCTTTAAATCACTCAGGAAAATATAGTGAGATTAGTTAAGTACCATTTTTCTGTATCTATGTGAATATATTCATCTGTGTTATTTTAATATCTCCTGTGATTAAAATTTTGGTTCTTATTGTAAATAGATATTTAGTATTTTCATGTTATTTTATTATTTATTATTAAGTTTATTTAAACTTTTCATTGTGGCTGGTCCTTTAGAGAATATTTTAACCTTTGAGAGTACTTATATCTATTTGGTGACTCTGTGGCCACTCCTGAAAGCCTTACTGCATTGGTCAAACACTATCATTTGTATTAATATTAGTTTCAGTCGGTATAATTGGGTACTCTTGTAACAGCCTTAGAGTAGCTGGATTTGGAGTGTCTGGTGGCAATAACTACCTTATAGGCTGGGCAAAAGGGGCCATAGCTAGTAAATCTGTGCCAGCATTTGCCAGGTGTGTGTGTGTGTGTGTGTGTGTGTGTGTGTGTGTGTGTGTGTGTGTGTGTGTGTGTGCGCGTGTGTGTGTGCATATAAATCAAATCTCAAAGATTGTGTGCATCAGCTGTTTGGAGCAGGGACACAAAGCACTGGTTTCACAGAGAGGGTGCTGGAGGACTTGGCTTGGACACAGCTGAGGAATTAACTCTATAGCTGTGCCACTGGGGAGTCTTAGTGAGGACCTGGAGGGAGACAGAGAGAGAAATCCAGACCATGGACTGAGTGTGTTCCCTGTATGCTCTTAAGGGAAATTGTGCTTGATGCAGAGAGCTGCATCTGGAAATACTGTGTGTATCTATTTTTGTTCCAAGTGAACATCCCTCTCCAGTGTCAGTCGTGAGGATTCAGGCTCCTTGATTACTGGCCCGGAGAGGGGATGTCACAGCTTCAGCTTTAGACCATTTGACAAAGAAGATTCAAAGAACTGAAACTCAGCATCCATAAGCAGCTTTCTACTATGTATCTTGATACATGTTAGGAGGAGGCCCTTTATTAAACTCTTTAAATGTATGCAAGGAAACAAAGTTATTCATTCGCATGGATTTCTGGAAAAAGATGCATTTTCAATAAGTACCCACTAAATAGTATTTTCTGGAGGAGGAAAAACTCCTACACTTCATGAAGAGGTTGTACTCCAATCCCATTAACACAATAAATACTGAGATCATCATATGTCGTGTGAAGAAAAACTCAACATAGTTGCAAAGCTCTTGGGAATTAAATAAGTTTCTTTATATCTGCCTTTGACAATGAAGACTTTTCTGTGGTTTTAAAAAGCTCTGCCTGACAATTCTATACCTGAATTCATTAATATGCAAAATTGTATACTCTCCATTAAACATTAACAGAATGATAATAAAGAATGCACAAAGAGACCAGATAGCTTAGTGGTTAAGGTCTTCGCCTCCAATGCACAAGGTACAAGGTTTGATCCTGACCTCCGACTAATGCCTGTTGGAGTTTGCATGTTCTCTTTGTGTCTCCGTGGGGTTTCTCCCATGTTTGAAAAACATGCTGAGTGTTTCCATCTCAAACTCACCAATGAATGGAGATGTCTACATGGTGCCCAATGGGGGGAAGAGTTGTAAAAAGACCAACCGCTTTGGGCATCTATTGTGGTGCGCAGTATCCTCAAGATAGGAGAACATGGATCACAAACTGCACACTGTGGCAGGGCTAGCCACTCGACGGTGTAAAATATGGCTCTAGGTGATTCGGTCATGTTGACTGTCGCCAAAAAATGGGCATGGGTAGTTACCGGTGATAAGTGGGTTGAGGACCCGGCCTACTCTCTGACCCACGCCAGGGACCCATGCTAATGGTGGGAGGGGCATATGTGCCCCTATTGGCCAGTGTGTGCCCACCATAAAAGCCCAGCAGCCCTGGGTCAATAGGCTACTGGCTGGCCAGTGTCTAGTTGCCCAGCCTGGGTTACCTGGGATAGCTGTGTTGAGTGAAAGCTGGACATAAAACCAACCAACCTGCCAAACATGAACTAAGAATTGCTACGCTTAATGTAGGTTCACTGACAGGATGCAGCTTAGAAGTGGATGACATGATGATACAGAGGAGGCTGGACATCCTATGTATCCAAGAGACAAGATGGAAGGGCAGTGCAACAAGGCCACTTGGCTTGGGATCCAGACTTTACTACTCAGATGGTGGACAGGCTAGAAATGGTGTAGGAATTGTGGTGAGACAGAGGCTTCAGAAGTCAGTGAGGGATATCATCAGAATTAATGACAGACTCATGGCAATCAGACTCCAGTGTAATGATAGGACAGTATTCATAATCTCAGCCTATGCCCCACAGCAGGGTTGCGATAGTGAGGAAAAGAGTGCATTCAGACTGCAGTTGCAGGACCTACTAGATAAAGCAGGACAACATGAATTGGTGTTGATAATGAGTGACTTAAATGCACATATTGGGACAGACAGAACAGGATATGAGGACTGCCTGGGTCCACATGGGTGGAGCAATAGGAATAAAGAAGGAGAAGCCATTCTAGACTTCTGTCTGGCAAATGGCTTGATAGTAGCCAACACATGGTTCAGAAAGAGAGACAGTCACAAGATCACATACAAGAGTAGCCAACATGCAACTCAGGTAGACTTTGTCCTAGTAAGGAAAAGGCACTGGGGTAGAATCCATGATTGCAAAGTCATCCCCAGTGAAACAGTTGGTTCACAGCATAAACCAGTAGTTGCCACAATCAGCTGCAAGCAGTGGTCAGAGAAGGCTCTAAGGTCAACAGAGACCAGGCTGAAGACCTGGAAGTTGACTGGAGAGAAAGTACAGCAGTTCAAGGAATTACTCAGGGCTCTAGCACCCCAAGAAGAGGAGGAAATAGGTGGAGTTGAAGAAGAGTGGCAGCGCCTAAAAACAGCATGTGTTAGGACTACAGAAAAGATATGTGGCAAGCCAGGTATGGAAATAAGGTACATAAGGAAAGCTGGTGGTGGAATGCAGAAGTGCAGGAAGTAATCAAAAGAAAGAAGGAGTGCAGGAAGAAGTGGGAGATTGAAGACTGACCAAGCTAGGAAGGACTACTGGTTGGCTAACAAAGAAACTAAGAAAGAAGTTGCAATAGCAAAGAATAGGGCATCAGAGGCACTCTATCAGCTTCTGGAAAGTGACTCAGTAAGGGGCACAAAGAAACTATACCAGGTTGCAAGGCAAAGACAGAAAGATAAAGAAGATAGTCAGACACCCTTCATAAGGGATTCCAGCAACAACCTGCTTACCAGCCCACAGAACATCAAAGGCAGATGGAAGGAGTATTTCCAGCAGCTTCTGAATGAAGAAAACCCCACAGAAGCTGTACTGCCCCAGAAATAGCCTACAATGAGAGTAGAAGAGGAGCCCAGCTTAGAAGAAGTAAGAGCAGCACTAAGGAAAATGAAGTCAGGAAAGCAGCAGGCTCAGATGAGGTCACAGCAGATATGATAAAGATGCTGGGTGAGCTAGGGGAGAAATGGCTCCTGAGGGTACTAATTGCAGTGTGGACAGAAAGGCATATTCCAGATGACTGGAGAATAAGCATACTCATGCCAGTGTACAAGAACAAAGGGGACATCCACAACTGTGGACAGTACAGAGGCATCAAACTCCTACCACATTGCATGAAAGTTCTGGAGAGGGTGATTGATAAATGGATACGCAGAATAATAGAATGTAAGATGGGAGATGAACAGTTTGGATTCAGATCAGGATGCAGCACAATTGACCCGATGTTTGCATTGAGACAGATACTTGAGATGAAACTAGAGAAGAGGAGAGAGTTAAACTGGACTTTCCTAGACTTGGAGAAAGCATATGATAAGGTCCCAAGAAAGCTGATCTTGGCAGTACTGCTGTGGTTTGAAGTCCCAGAAACATTGGTAGAATTAGTACAGGCTATGTACAAGGACCCAGTGACTCAAGTACGAACAGTGTTTGGCCTCACTGAGGGGTTCCCAGTAGGAGTGGGTGTACACCAGGGTTCAGCTCTGAGCCCACTGCTGTTCATACTGGTAATGGACTACATCAGCAAACAGGTTGGAGGGGTCAGAGCAAAAGCTGCTGTATGCAGACGATGTGGCAGTACAGGCAGACTCTGATCTAGAACTTCAGCAAAGGATAGGAGAATGGAATGCAAATCTGAAGGCACATGGGATGAAACTAAGCACAGATAAGACAGTAGTAATGGCAGCAGATTGGGGAAATCAGAAGAAGCTGAGAATAGAGATAGATGGGAAGATAGTGGAACAGGTAAACAGTTTCAAGTATCTGGGAGGGGTGGTTGAGGAGAAGGGTAGTCTGAATGAAGAGGTCAAAGCTAGAATCAGAGGGGCTGCAGCCAACTGGCATAGAGTATCAGGTGTAGTATATGACAGAAGAATGCCAAAGAAGCTGAAAAGTAAGGTGTACAAGACAGTGGTGCGACCAGTACTACTGTATGGTACAGAAACCTGGGCAGTAAAGGCAGAAGAGTTGAAGAAGCTAGAGGTGATGGAAATGAAATGCCTGAGAAAGGTGGTAGGATGCACACTGTGGGACAGGCGAAGAAATGAGGACATAAGAGCAGAAGCCAAAGTAGCTCTAATTGCAGAAAAGATCAAAGAAAACAGATTACGATGGTATGGGCACATGTGTAGAAAAGCAGAAGACAATCTGGTGAGGGAGATTTGGGACAGACAGGAAGAAGGTAAGAGGAAGCGAGGGCGTCCAGCAAAGAGGTGGATGGATTGTGTGAAAGAAGATATGAGACAGTTAGGCATGAGTGTTGAAGAAGGCAGGAGAGTGGCACTGAATCGAGAGAGTTGGCGACAGTTAATACGATACCCCGACCCCATGTAAATGGGAAAAAGGGGATGATGATGATGATGATGATGAATGATGAATAAAGAATGCACTGTTTTCTACAGTCACATATCAGAATTAGTACAGATGCTATTTGTATAACAGGGAGACAATATTCTTACATAAATACTCCTTAAGTAAACTCATTCAGAAGTTCAGTAACAAAATGAAGCCATGCTTTAACAAAAAAGCTTGCAGTAAAGAAACTGTAATGCATGCTGTTTTACAAGTGTGTACAAACTGGCACAATGTTCAAATCTAAAAAAATAGCAAGATCTGGCCATTTTACCACCTCAGAAAAATTCATCACCCAGTGCTTTTCCCTTCTCTGGAATAACTTCCCCTTTATGTTTAACAATGTGATTCAGTATCTTCCTTCAAATTAAATATACATGGCTGGTTGCTCTCAAACTTATGACAGGAATTACTGGACTCTCCCTCCTTGTGAAAGGAAGTAAAGGCTGGGGATGCATATTGACAATGTGTATATGACCTTTACACTAAATAGGCTTGAAATTGCTATGAATCCCATGAAAAATTCTTTCACCACCTTAAGGCATTTTTCTGTTAACTACCAAAGCATGTTTGCACTGTTCTTCCAAGCATCTGCTGCTTACAATGCAACCTCACAATGGTTTGATTTAACTATCCAGCAGGGAATAAGCAATGGGCCCTATTATCCTGTGTGTGCATGCACTTCCATCATAATGCCCATTAGAATCAGGATGTTGGGAAGTGAGAGACTGGTTCTACTGCTCCCTTATCTCATCTCCTATTCTGCTGCCCCACCCCAGTAACTTGATATGTACTGGTGCATTGTGACTTTCTGGGTCTCTCACATCTGACATGAGCATTTGTCATAATATATAAAGCATCTAATCAAGTTTTTTTATAGCAAGGGTAGCAGAGTCACATTCCAACTTAAAGCTTAGCTAACCACCCCAAAAAGTGTTGGGAGTTCTCGTTTTTTTCTATCCCCATCTCCTGTCTGACCTTCTTCAGTCCAGGTCACTGGCAACTAGTATCTGTGGATTATATTTTTTCTATGACTGTGCTTAAAGAACAAGTCACATTTCACACATTTTCGCAGAAATAATTTTATTACAAACTTGTACATTACAAAACATTTCAACTGCAAAATACATGGTTGTATAGAAACATATTTCTGGTACAAAAGCATTGCAAACAAAAATAACAAGATAAAGAAGAATGGCAACATTTTAAATAGAATAAACATTATTTAATCTTGACTTTAAAAAATAATTATTTTTTAAAAATAATACAGTGATATGCTTAAAATTTTGATTATAACTTATGTTTGCACCCGGCAAACATACTGCAAGTCAGAAGATACACTTCCAATTTGCAGATAAATGTAATAATAAACATTCAAGCAGTGCAATAGTAATAAATTAAAACATTTTTTTCTTTTTTTTACATACGAGGTATAAGACACTACAAGCAACACAGCACCTGCTGAGTGCTTAAAGTTGATTTTTTTGTCCTGTCCTCTCCACAGACAGCGTTCTGCCCTACACCTACAATGGTGATATAACATTTCTTTACACTAGTACTGTTAACACTACAGACAGCTCTCTGAACACAGACTGCAGTGTAAGGCTTTTTTTACTAACCCTCTTAAACTGCATGTAGAATCTTACACAGTATTTGTAGGCTGCTATATAACTTTTGTCACTATAGATTGTAGCATTAAAACTGCATATAAGCCATTCTGGTTTTGTGGCGTAGTGGGATAAAGCTCTGAGTGTGCACCCAAATGACCCGTGTTTGAGTAGTGGTACTGGAAGCTGAAAGAACAAGGGGTAGTGTAGTATCAAGTGGATGACAGTAGCTGGCCCATCCCGGGGGAGGGGGAATTAGTCCAACCCACTGGAATGCTGACCCCCACCAGGAGCAGACAGTCAATTGGATGACATCAGTATGGTATTTTTGACAGTGGTATATAGCAGCACACGTTTGTACTCCCCAGGAAGCAGTGATTATGGACATCAAGCCACTGCAGGGACAGGAAGGTTGGGGATACCCTGCACAAGGACTAAACATCTTACTCTCAATCAACCATCACTTCCAAGGGGAATGCATAGAGCCAGCTGTACTCCAGTAATTGCTAGAAATGGGCTAATCCTGCACTGGTAGAGAAGCACAAGGGAATTAAGCAAGAGATTCAAAAACACTTCAGGAATGTTTTATCTTCCTAATAGTGGCCATCATGTGGGATCAGCAGAAATATATGGAGGATTAGAGCCTCTTCATACCAAGTATATTTAGAGGCCTTTATTTTAAAAATAGTTTATGCTGAAGATTCTTTATTCTTGATGAGATCACACTGGCATCTGTTAAAAGGTGTTACTGCTCAGCATTGACATTAAACAAAGTCATCCTGTGCATAAACAATGACACAGTAGAGGTGTCATTATCAGATCCATCAGATCTGGTATTTGTTAATGAGATCTAGGGAATATACTATGGGATCCAGTGGTCAGTGCTTTGGATTCTGGTTATGCACATGGAGATACTGCACACCCACTGAGTTCTATATCATGTTACATCCATTATTATGATTCTGTTCCATCTATGTCCTTCCAGTATGTAATTAAACTGGTACAGCCCAATGTACCTGACCTGGTCCTGTATTATGAATATAAGTTAAAGAGCATACATAACATTAGAAATTGTACTTTCACCAGGTATATTTTCATACAGGCTGATTAATTTGGCCCAAAAGATCCAAGTAGCTATAATATGGGTTACTACAATATTTGTGTCTCTGTCATTTTCTGCTGAAGAGTACCAATAATCTACAGCAGATAGATTAGAAACCAGCCAGAAGAACTCTTCTCCCAGATGTGTGCATTGCATTATGAACCAGCAGAATCCCCAGAGGAATAGAAGGGGATTATAGTGTGTATTAGCTAGTCTAAATCAGCTCTTTTTACTTCAATAGCTAGAATATAGCTAAGGAATCTCTAATGAAGATTAAATGAGCTGTCCAATTATAATGTGCAGTTCAAATAAAACAGTTACTGTCCACGCTGGTGACAGAGTTTCATTGTTTCAGTCCATGGAAGACTGATACAGGTCATAATTTTATGCAAGGCAGTCTATATGGTTTGAGACATCTACCACTGTCCAAAGATAAAGTCTGCAGACTAACAGAGAAGAGAGCCCTATTATGCTAAGGGTTTAGAAAGGCTATTAAATGTTTTACCACTGTAGTTCTACATGGCCATGGTATGGTTACGCATGAAGTGCTAAACAGGTATATTTCCTGTTTTATCATCAAGCAAAAACAATTCCATGAATCAAACAAAAAACTGAACTGAGATACCACAATAATGGGATGTCAGACTCCACAACAGTCAAGCAGGCAGTGACATTTACAGTATAAAGACACATGCTTCTTTCTCGAAATATGCAGGTGAAAAAGTAGAGCAGGAAGGTGCGACGTAACACCTCTTAAAGATGAGTCCTACAGTTGATAAGTACTGTGCTAATAGTCGACACACCCCAGGATATCATACTTGACGTACCCGACCCTGTCAACCTGGCCAGCAGGGCTTATTCTCCAGTAGTAAAACTCATGGCAGAAATAAATATATCCTGCAAAGAAAGAAAAATATGACATTTCTTTACCATACTTGAATAACACTCTACAGTATGTTTATTTCACATTTTGCAGTAAACAAACTGTAAGGTAGGCCTCAGAACATAGCTAGTATTACTCCTTTTTTTGTGTTTTTTTTTTTTTTTACTTTAGTTTTGTCTGCTTTTTGTATCCCACTGCTCGCGCATTTAGAGTAATGTTTTTAATAACTATTCCATCTGACAAGGTGGGTGCCTCACTCTCCTCACAAACAACCCACTGGTCACTCCTCAATTGGTCACTGAAATAAACACCAAGCATCCAATTAACTCTTACATACAGTAAAACACATATGTCTTATGAATTATTCTTCTTTGAATGTAAAATGTACTACTTTTCAACATTATTCCATTTCTACTTACCTTTTGAGGCAAAAACATCATGGGCATTGTATGGAACACCACTAAAGCCATCATCAGTACGTCGTGGGTATCCCTTATCCACTGTCTGTGCCTTCAGGTCCAGTCTGGGAAATAAAGAAACATGAGAATAAAGACATTAGTGCAGAATCAAACATCTTGGAGCAATAGTTTAGGTTTGCATGTTTTAATTTAGAAGTTTACATGACAGAGCCATAACCTAGCCATAAATCTAACCCAAGTCTGTGTAACAGAATACAACATCAATAGCAAAGAAAACCCAATACTAAACTTAAATATCTGAAAAAAATTCTACTATGCTTTGTTATTCTTTACAATGTATATTTTAATTTATTTATTTTATTCTGAATTTGTAAACTGGGGTACAGCACTGATCCCACTGGACGAGTTTCAGTCTCAGCCCAGGAGTAAACACAATAGATACATGTCATTATATAGAAAGTGAAAGACAAAATGCAATATATATATGTATTATATACCAATGGAATATTAGAGCTAGCTTGAGGGGGTAAAGACGATAGATTCATGACATTATATAGAAAGTGAAGGACAAAATGCAATATATACATGTATTATATACAAATGGAATATTACAGTTAGCTTGAGGGTGTAAACACAATAGATAAATGACATTATATAGAAAGTGAAAGACAAAATGCAATATATACATGTATTATACACAAATGGAATATTAGAGTTAGCTTGAGGGTGTAAACACAATAGATACATGATATTATATAGAAAGTGAAAGACAAAATGCAATATATACATGTATTATACACAAATGGAATATTACAGTTAGCTTGAGGGGGTAAAGACGATAGATTCATGACATTATAGACAAAATGACTGACAAAATACTATATATATATATATATATATATATATATACACACACACACACACACACACACACACACACACACACACACACACACACACACACACACACACACACACACACACACACACACACACACACACACTGGAAATTAGAGTTGTTATGCTGAAGGAATCACAATACGCTATGTAGAAAGTAGGGTAGTTAGTTGTTAAGTTATATGACCAGAGAGAGAGAGAGAGCAGACAGTGGGCAGTTACATTTTCATAAAGTCGTCTAATGTGTTTTTACTTCTCAACAGAAAATCAGGTAACAAGAATGATCTTTAAAAATAGAAGGGAGAGATTCCCAAAATTTGAACCAAGGTTTGGGGTTTGTCATAATGGTTAAGGTATTTACCTCACAAAGGAAAGGTACAGGATTTAATTTTTCACCAAGGGAAACTGGCTAGCTCAAAATGTCCCACAACTGAAGCTAGTCTAGTACATGCTTATGAACCTATAAGGACTGAGAAAGCATAATCTGTGCTCTGAAGCCTAATCTGTGAGGTTTGGAGAAGGGAACCTGAGTGGTTAATATTTCTAGGGTTGTATGTTGGTGCATGTTTGGATAGTCTACAGGCTAATGGGTGGACGGCCTCTTTCTTGATAAATTTAAACACTTGAGAGGCTAGTAGAAAGTCAGCATGTTGTTTCACAAGCAGCCTGTTAGCCTTTTCATTGGTTTTGCAGTGGTGTCCATTTCTTGAGGAGAGAGGGATGAATCAGATAGTGTTTAAGATGGATTGGATGGTGAATGCATTTTTTTAGAGGCTGCAGAAATCAAAAGGAAACCATATTCTAGATAAACCAGTAAGATAGCTTTACTCATGGCATTCCTATGGGGTTGGAAAGAAAAGGGGAGATCCTCTTAGGGCAGAATAGGAGAGTTTTTTTTTATTATTTTTTTTATTACTGTTTCAGTACTCCAGGTGAAGATGGAAATTTAGGAAGAGGTCCAACCAAATTTGAATTTGAAAGAAGTGACATTTTCAGTAGTGTTATTCAGATGATTGAGGATTTGTAGGGGTCTGAAGATTGGGTTTCTTACAGACTGTTTTTACAATGGCATTTTAATTTTAATTGTTTCACCACAATAATCAAGAAACAGAATAAATGATGTAATATGCAAGTATCACACTAACATACTATAGCAAAACATGTCCCTTACAAAATTTTGTAATCAGTGCTACTATGGTTTGCAGTAAAAAGATAATAGAGAAATGTCAGACATGAAGACTGTTTGTTTGAGACTTAGGCAGCTTTTTGTGAACAGCTTTTTCACTAATGTCATGTTTAGTTTTAAGATGTCATTGTTAAACTAAAGGAATGTGATAAATACCACAAAGAAACACATCAAAGTAGCAGAACTTGCATATGAATTAGCAAACCTATGGTATTTTATGTTTTTTTACAAAAAAAAAATGAATAAACCGTACAAAAGGTTTCTGGTGTCTCTTCTGTAACACCCACTGGAAGGGGACAGAGTGAAGAACATTATTTTGTGTATTAGATCGATTACTTCAAGACAGAGATAGGGTGGAAAGTGCTGTAAAATGGAATAACAAAAATAAGCCTGCGTATGTCTGGCATTTTTCACAGCTGCTCTATTATTCAGCAATTAAATGGTAGGAATCTGGCTACAGAAAGTAGTGGGAGTTATTGGAACATTAAACAACTGTCTTTAAAGAAGCTAACTAAAAAGAAGAGGGATAGTGACTAACAAGGTGCAAAACACATAATTATGTGTTAATTTACAAATGATGAGTCGGTAGAAAAGAAGCTTTGTCAGCATTTTAAGAGATAAATGCATTTGCTTGTTTGTAGTCTGCATAGTACATATTTTTTAATCTCTTTTCATAAAACTTCAACCCACCTCTATTTACCTTTGTGGAACTGACATGGCTTATAGATCAGTGCATAATTCTAAACTCTGAACTACTAGACACGCACACAAGCATTTTAATAGAGCACAGTCATGTTAAATGTAAATTAGCAACCATATTTCCCATTATATCCCTACAGTCTTCTCACTCCATCTAGACACTAAAACTGATCCAGTGTGGATATACACTGGAAAATGATCACCTACTAGTTATATAGCTCTAAATAACTAGCTACACCCAAAGGGGAAAGGATGCATGGATCACCAAATCATAAACCTGGAAAATCTAATGCAGAATGCACCTTCTGGACATACAGGACCTCAGGTGTGTCATAATGCCAGCTGCAGTTCTGGGAATATATAACAGCTCTGCCTCTTAACCTTCAAACAGTGACATACAGTAATATGGGCAGCTCATGGTTATTGTTTAGTCAGCAAGTTGGGGGGTACCTGCTTTCTCCAGTATGGCTTACTCGTGGCTAACTATGAAATACAGTAATATAATTGCAATTCAATAAAAACAAATCCACTCAAGATTGACTTGTAGATACTTGATTTTCAAAAGAGATATTATCTGTTATGCTGGAGATAACGTTTTGCAACTGGGTTATTGTGGTCCTGAATTTAGTTTCCCTGACCTACAGCAATGTGCAGGTGAGAGCACCCCCGGCATGGGGAACCACTGCTCATACTGTCACACACAAACACACACACACACACACACACACACACACACACACACACACACACACACACACACACACACACACACACATACACAGTAAAGCATGCTTTGTTTCTTTGTACTCCTGTTGCATTTTACTGATTTTTTTATGTTATAATCTTGATGATAAAAAGATTAGTTAGGATCAATGGTTATTGTAACAATGAAATAGCAGTTTTTCAAACAAATAAGGATATATAATTTTGTTCTTTGTGACTATGAGCTGACCTGTTTCACTTTTCTGCTTCTCAAGCCATAAAACACACCCTACATTTATTTCCTTTCACTTTGTGGATGCTGCTGATATACCTCTCTCAAAGAACTAGTAGCAAATATATTACACTGATTATGTTATTTTTTTTAGAAAAAAGATAAATGATCATTGCCTTATTTGAAAGAAACCAAGGGACCAGAAACAAGAATAAAACTTTTACCTCTAGAGAAGGGAATGATTTATAAGTTTATAGGTAAGTACTAGATTAGCTGAACTTGTGAGACATTTTAAGCCTAAGCAACTTCTCCTTTTGTGCTAAAATTTGCCTATCCCATTTGGTTAGATAATGGCCTTATAAAAGGATCTGTCCTATCATGGATTGTGTGTGCTTCCAAAGCAAGTCCTAAATTAAGTGATTTGCTAAATAAGTTATGGGTAAATGTATTTTGCCCCACGATCTTATGTGAATATTGCTCACAAGTGATGGTTTCTGTGCATTGCCCTGTGTAAACCTTAAAGAAAGAGACACTCAGCTATGACTATTATTAGTTACACAAAATACCCAGAACACTACTGTTTGGGAGAAGAATACGAGGTAAAAAACAGATAAGCAGGATTTTAAAACATTAAACATAACTGTGTGACAAAATAAGGTCAGTTCTAAAGTTTGTAATCTTACCTCCAAAATTGGGGTCCATTGAACAGTAGAACCTTGGCTTTGCCTTTTGGCACAGAACCCACAATCTTCTCTACTTTCTTGTCAATTCCAAGCTTGTCAATCCCTCTAGGTCCAATAACATTTCCTGCTGAGTACACCCAGAAATTTCGCCCTGAAGACAAGAAGAAAAGGTGACATTAAATCATGATCATTAATGAAAACACCACCAGGAAACGTAGTGAGGAAAAACAATAAGAGGTGTTTAAAACTGGGTTTACGGTCACTTTTTATACTGACTTGTTACTTTCTCACACTGAATTCCACAGCATTTGCCAACTACACATTTACAGGTGCAAAAATGTAATTTCACAGAATTGAATATATGCTGCAGCCATCGGTCTGTTTGCCTTTAGATTAAAATGACTCTTTATTATTATTTATTTATTTATTTCCAGTTTGATTACCGGGGAAGTCCACTGGGTCAGAGTGACCCGGTTTCAGTGGAGGCCAGGGGAGAAAAGCTCCAAGATACATAATACAGATAAGGTACAGAAATACATGGATGTCAATCTTACATAATATGGAAACAGTTACAAGTAAGTACCTTGAAAATATGCATAATAAGCAGAAAAGCATTGAGTGTGGACTTATTGTTTATACACTTTCTTTAGTGTGCACACTCAGATATTAGGTGAGAAGATGTTTTATATACATACTTTTAAGGAAAATGAGGATACGCTATACATGCACAATTTCAGAAATTAGTAATGGGAAGCTGTATACAATATCTACAATGTTGAACCATAAGAAATAAGCAGCTAATAGAGAAAGGAGAGCAAAGAAAATGCTCGTGGGAGCATAGCTGAAGGAGAGTTATTGAGGTCTTAGGAACCTGAGGGGGAAAACCCCCAGGAGCATAGCTTAAGGAGAGTTATTGAGGTTATCGATAGCTATTGTTATTGTATTGACAGTTATTGATAGCTAATGGAGAAGGGAGAGCTTAGAAAATGCTCATGGGAGCATAGCAGAAGGAGAGTAATTGAGGTTATCGATAGCTATTGTTATTGTATTGATAGTTATTGATAGCTAATGGAGAAGGAGAGCTTAGAAAATGCTCATGGGAGCATAGCAGAAGGAGAGTTATTAAGGTCTTAGGAACCTGGGGGGGGGAAACCCCCAGGAGCATAGCTGAAGGAGAGTTGTTGAGGGCTTAGGAACCAGAGTGGACTAAGGAAGATTAGGTTGGATGGTGCTCTTTACTATTTAATTTCTCACATAGTTCACTGCTTAAAGATGTGCAGTTCAATTTTATCAATGTAGTTATTAGTTATTTGTACTGATTTTTTTTGTTTTGCCATACTGGTGACTTAACAACCTAAACGTACCTCATGTAAGGAAGTGACTAAGTGTCTAACATAAGCAAGGAAATCAGATGTCAACTTTTTCCCAAAGGGCACATGATAGTAAGGACCAGTCATATACTCATCTAGAGCCCATTGCCAGCCTCTGTGATCCTTGGCAGATAACTTTTACTGTATAATTTAATAGATGTATACAGTTAATTTCACACTAAAGCTCTTGGAGGGGATATGCCATCTACTGCAGTGCAAAAAAGAGTGTTTAGAAGTAACTCGTGACAGTCAATGTGGCAACACTTGTTAGATGAGTAAGCAGATTAACACCTGCCATGCTCATATGTAAGCTGAAAAGGGAGCCCATACTGTTATTTTCTTATAGAGAAAAGGTTACAGACATTTAAAAGCCACTGAAAGGTTCATTTATCTTCTGTCATAGGTGGCATCATTGCAGTAAACTTCTATCCATCTATGCATCCACAACCCCTTTTCCCATTTTTGCACATGGAACTGAGGTGTCACTTCAACAGTGACAATCACCTAGAGCCGAGATTCACATTGCTGGGTGGCTAGTACTGCCATGTTTTTTCTTCCATACCACACACACACACACACACACACACACACACACACACACACACACATGCACACTCACACCTATGGTCAATTTAGAGTATCCAGTACATATACTGCATGTCTTTAGAATGTGGGAGGAAACCAGAACATCTGGAGAAAACCTACACAACCACAGGGAGAATGTATAGACTCCACACAGAAGGCACACCAGCCAAGAATTGAACTGGATAACCTCTTGCTATGAGACGACAACTCTATCTGCTGTGCCTCTGTCCCACCCTACTTCTTATAATGCATTTGTCAGTTAATACAAGTCGGGGACCAATGCAAATCAGATAACCCAAAACAGATATAGAATGAAGATCAGATGCTTTCTGTTACACAGTACTGATGCTGTCTGCAATGAAATCGCAAGTGGGATGCAGCAGCATAAATGGCAGTGATAGTCACACATGCTTAGTACCACAAAAAGGGCATAAATCCCTGGAATCTCCATTAAAATATGAGGCTTGTCCTGAGATTCACATAACAGTTGCACAAAGAAAGAGAAGTTTAGGAAATGATTGAGGAGAGTGAGAGATTAGAAGTGAACAGAATGGAAACAGCAGGCATGTAACTACAGCAAGAAATACATGTATAACCTTTGACTGATGCATGTTTGCAGCATACCTACAGATACTGCCAAACAGTGATTCATTGTCCACTACAGCTCCAGAACAGGATAAGCTTATTTATAGTCAAGGTTTTCATCTCGGTAAATGCCAGCCTATTGAAATGTATTAATCCCCAAAAACTGCTGTCATTTTATCATGGGATCATTCCTAATTATGTTCAAAATGACTAATGGAAAATAATTGTGGGTAGGTGGTCAGTTGTGTGTCCTAAAGTTGTTATACAACAGCAAACATATCCAAGCGAATGACCTAAGACTAGATGAGAATGTGATAATGCCTGTCAAATGGTGTGAAAGGTGTGAACTTTTGTGGTAATTTCTAATCAACCAGTCACTAAATGGCAATCTAGATGTTATACTAGGCCTCGTATATCACTTAGTGCTTGAAATAGGTTATTATGAATAGTAATTCAGAATCTGGGAATGTCTGCTGCTACTTTTTCATCACTTAACCAAAAGCTTGTTACAGTATCTTCTTTAGTTATTTTTGTCAGGTTAGGTCAGCTGTAACTTCTTAAAGGAGCATGATCTCCCCTCCCCCCAAAAACACACACATAAAAGTGAAGTGAAATACGTAGGCACAAAATTTCACAAAATACTGTGGATTAGCTTAACTGTCATATAATCAAAACTTCAACCTAAAAATTATTTACACTTTTACTGTTCATCTCTTGAGTCCAAAACAAATACATTTAATTGGAATATATATTCTGAATAGCATCATTTTCAAAGAGTAATGTCAGCCCCTGCCCCACCCACCAGAGAATTACTTCATTTAAAACTGAGGGTAGAATAATAAAAGAGCATATGTCTTACCAGAGAAGAAATATATTCTCTTTGTTTGCTTGTCTTCAAACGCTGTGTCAATCGTAGCTGGGAGAGCTGGCCAGGTAGAAGAGATTGCAAATGGTCCTTCCTTAACAGCTTGTTTTTTCACAGAGGACCTCCAGTATTGCCTGTCAGTAAAATATATATTACTTAGGCTGCAGCACATTAGAATGTAAAGTTGACAAATGCAGTACCACAGTTATAGTGTTGTGTACGTTTCATTTCTGGAAGTGTCTGTGACAGAAATGTATTTATTTATTTATTTTATTTATTTGCAGTTGGTTTACCAGGATAGTCCATTGGGCCAAAATGAACCTGTTTTCAATGGAGTCCTGGGGAGAAAAGCTCCAGACAATATAGATTACAGTAGGTATTAGACATACTTAAACATTATTAAAATCTCAGTAGACAAATACAAATGCAATGCACAACAATTACAATTAATGTAAGTGTTAAAAACTGATGGCAGATTAAAAGGGATTATACATAAATTCAAAATTCTACTAAAGTTATTTCATAAAGAGAGTTCAACATATGAGAGTGTAGAGTATTCTTACACATTCTATAGTAATAACAGGAATGTGAGAGTTACGGATAATGAGAGAGAGAAATCGAGGGTGTAAGCAGGAGTAAGTGGAAATGGGGATATTCAGTGTAGTTAAGTAGGGTGGGAGCAAGAGCATTCCCACTGGGAAAGTAGGGGGTGAATGAAGAGATTTTTTGAACATAAAATGGTTAGAGGTAGTACGGATAGATGGAGGTAGAGAGTTCCAGAGACGAGCTAACCCATGTGAGAGAAGATATTTGCCAGGGGGACGGGTTGGTTTGTACACTTCTAATAGATTTTGGTTGTTGGACCTTAATATTCTATCAGGTATGTGCATTTTAAACACAGAAGAGAGGGAGGGATAGAGGGAGGGGTTGAAAATAAGTTTATGTGCAAGGGATAGTTGTGTATAGGTGAGCTGATGGGGTAGTTCTAGCCATTTTATTTGTTGGATAGAGAAGCAACGGTAAGTGTAAGACTTTTGGTTGGTAGCAAACTTGCCGATTTTATTGTAACAGGAGGAAAGTTGTTTTTTCAGGGAGATTTGTAGATTAGTTAGTAGTGGAGCTCCGTATAGAAGGGAGGGAATAAGAAAGGAAGTAGAGAGAGTGATTTTAGTGGCAGTTGTAAGGTAGTGCTTTTGTCGATAGAGCATCCCTAGTTTTTGATGTTTTTTTTTTAATATTTAGTTGTAGATGGGAGTTGAATTTTAGTTGGTTATCAATTTGGACTTCAAGTAATTTGATCTCTGTCACTAGTTCCAGAGGAGTGTTATTCTCACTAGTAATAGAGAATGAGTTTGTATTGAGAGAGTTGAGTTTAGAAGGGGTGAATATCATTAATTTGGTTTTAGCGGGGTTGAGTGCTAGGTGATTTGTTTTCATCCATAGTTCAATGGTAGAAAAAGCATCCTGAGTTAGCTTTATGAGAGTAGGGATAGTTGAGGCAGTGCAGATAATGGTCAAATCATCTGCATATTGGATGATATTGGAGAGAGGGATAGCTTTGTGGAAATCATTTATAAATATATTGAAAAGGAGGGGACCTAATATGGAGCCTTGGGGGACACCAGTTGGGGTGTTAAGAAATGAGGAGGTTGCCTTTTTCCATTTGACTGCTTGATGTCTATTAGATAGGTAGCTAGAGAACCAGTTCAAAGTAGAGGAAGACAGGTTAAGTTTGGAGAGAAAAATGGATATTTTATATATATATATATATATATATATATATATATATATGTATATATATATCTGTATATATATATATATATATATATATATGTATGTGTGTATATATATATATATATATATATATATATATATATATATATACTTGACCTTTGCCCCCAAGGGAACAAATGAGCCATAGTAGTTGTTCCCAGGTAGTATATGAAGGTCAGTACATTGTCCAGGGGCTGAAGAGGAGTCCACATGGTCAGAGGAAGACTGGAGTAATGGATATTAACACAGACAGCTGACTAGTGTGCAAGTCTGAAGGCAGAGCACATCAGAATCCTGAAATGATTCCTGATTTTGTTAGCACAGGTCCAGATGGCA
This sequence comes from Protopterus annectens, assembly GCF_019279795.1. NCBI lineage: Eukaryota > Metazoa > Chordata > Ceratodontiformes > Protopteridae > Protopterus > Protopterus annectens. The sequence continues at coordinate 1,191,047,997 of NC_056746.1, read as the reverse complement.
CAATAGTACCAGCTTACCATATATGCTGTTGGATGCCTTCATTGATCAAAAATATCAAAGGATAAAACTGACATTAGTTCTGCTGCCATGCAGTAAACTGATTTTCTTACTGCTCCACTATCTTGGTACTGAAACTCCTATGAGCTGGGTGTGTTTAAGATGGGCAGTACCAGCAAAAAGTGACTATCAAAGTTGCTGCCATTTTGACCCATTTTACAGTATATATAATTTTACAGTATATATAATGCTTAACTATCTTTGGTTTGCAATGTAATGAAAAGTTATGTACCTACCATAACGTTCCATGTTAGTTGTCTTCTTCTCACCTTCTTTCTTGCTGGATGGGTTCGGAGCCGATCCTCGGCTCCAACTCGGCCTTCTACTAAAGCTCGAGAGCTATTTACCGGCTCGAGGCCTCCACATATCCCACAATGTTAGGCGTCAGATACCCAGATCTCATTTGGCAGAGCTAACACCATCGAAAAACAATTTTTTTGGAGACACCTGTCCAAATTACAAGGATTACCTACAGTGCTAAAGGCAGAGGAGGATGTAACCTAGAAAAAGGTCAACTAGAGGAAGAAGGTCTCAAAAGGGATTCTTCTCGGTCTGTCCAGGCTAGGGGGATGGAGGGTGGGACACAAGAAAGAAGGCGAGAAGAAGACAACTAACATGGAACGTTATGGTAGGTACATAACTTCTTAATGTTAAGTTGTCTATCTCGCCTTCATTCTTGCTGGATGGGACAGCGTCCCTAGCACCTTAGTCCTGGGTGGCTCATCAGAACAGACTCTTGAGCACAGTGGAACCAAAATCAGCTCAGCTCCTGGAGGCCATATCCAACTTATAATGTGAAATGAAGGTATGAGGAGTGGCCCATGTGGCTGCAGCACAAATAGATTCCATTGGTAGTCTTGCTTGAAAAGCTACCGACGTAGCTAATGCTCTGGTGGAATGAGCTTTTGGTTTTGTGGGGAGTTCCTTATGTCTGAGTTGATAAATCAAAGTAATAACAGAGGCCAACCACCTGGATAAGATTACTTTAGAAACTGGCAGGCCCTGCTTGCCCTCAGCATAGGATAGGAAGAGTTGGTCCGATTTTCTTGTTTGTTTAGTCCTATCCAAATAAAAATGTAATTGCCTGTGAATGTCCAATTGGTGCAACTTTTGTTCAGCTCTGTTTGAATAGTTAGGGTAAAAGACAGGACGATCAATAGCCTGATTCAGGTTTGTCTCAGAAGGTATTTTGGGTAGAAAGGAAGGATTAGTCCTGAGTGAAACTCTATCCTTGTGGAAAACAAGATAAGGAGGACGAATACAGAGGGCTTGAAGCTCCAACACTCTTCTAGCTGAGGTGATGGCTACTAAGAAGGGAGTCTTCCAGGAGAGTAATTTTAAGGAACAGGAGGCGACAGGTTCAAAAGGAGGTAGAATCAAGGAAGTTAATATCAGGTTTAAATTCCACGGAGGCGGGGGATCTTTAACCGGGGGCCTAAGTAAAATAGTCCCTTTAAGAAAGGCTTTACAAAGTTTGTGGGACATGATGCTGGTTTTTGACAGGCCAGCGTGGAAATTTGCATTAGCAGCCAACTGGACCCTAATGGTGGCAGATGAGGAATCTGCCTGAAAAAGTACTGCCAAAAAATCTAGAACGTGATGGACAGGAGCTGTAAAGGGATCTATATTTCTAGCCTCCGCCCAGAAAGAGAAACATTTCCACTTACTAGCATAGGTTTTTCTGGTAGTAGATTTATGTGAAGAAAGGATGATTTCACATACTGGCTGAGAAATATGTGGAAGCCTGGCTAAGGTTGGAAGTGGAGCAACCAAGCTGTGAGGTTGAGAGACTGAAGGGACTGGTGCAGCCCGCCCGACTGATGGACCAACAGGTCTGGCACTGGGTCCAGATTCCAAGGCTGCTCCAGCAAATGACGATGCAGGAATGGGAACCAAATTTGTCGAGGCCAGTAAGGGGAAATGAGGATCATCCTGGATCCCAATGCAGTCGCTTTCTGAATCAGTTTGGGAATTAAGGGAAAAGGTGGGAATGCATACAGAAGACCCCAGGGAAAATCGTGAACTAGAGCATCTCTGGGGGAGTCACCGGGGAGGGGGAAGAAAGTGAAGAAGTCGTCGCACTTGCTTTTGGGAGGGGTTGCGAACAGGTCGCAGCAAGGTTGAACCCATCTGCGGAAAATTTTGTCCGCTACTGACTGATTGAGAGACCACTCGTGAGGCATGAGAATAGCTCTGCTTAGCCTGTCGGCTATGACATTGGACTTCCCGGGGATGTGTGTTGCTATCAGAAACCATTGAGAGGAGATTGCCCACTGCCAGAGTCTGAGTGTTTCTCGACATAAGGGATAGGACCTGGTTCCGCCCTGCTTGTTGATGTACCACACTACAGACATATTGTCTGTCTGAATTACAATAGTCCCGGTGGGTAAAGAGTCCTGAAGAGCTTGCAACGCTAAAAGTACCGCTCTCATCTCCAAGACGTTTATGTGCAGGTGGTACTCTAGAGGTTGCTAAGTGCCCTGGACAGTCCTGCCCTGAAAATGCCCCCCCACCCGATCAGGGAGGCATCCATTTTCACCGTGGCAACAGGAGGAGGAAGAAAAAACGGTCTGCCTTGAAGTACTTGAGAGGAGACCATCTACCAAGAAAGGTGGTCTTTGCACGATTGGGTGATTACTATGTTGTGAGATATCGGAAGCTGCTGAAACGACCATTGGGTAAAAAGCATCCATTGAAGGATCTACATGTGAAACCGAGCCAGGGGAAGTAATGTGATTTGCTGCTGCCATGAGACCCAAGGTTTTCAGTACAAATCTGGCCTGAATTCTCTTGCACTATAGTAAGGTCTGGACATGTCGGCGAATGTCTGATACTCTTTCTAAGGGAAGTTTTGCCGACAGCTCTTTTGGATTTAATCTTGCACCTATAAAGGTTATAGATTGACAAGGCGACAATGCAGACTTTTCAAAGTTTATACAGATACCTAGCTCGGAGCAAGTTTGGATGGTATAATCCCTGGCTCACAGTAGCTGATGCCTGGTGGACGCAGTTAGGAGCCAGTCATCTAGATATGGAAACACCTGGAACCCTCACGATCTCAGGTGAGCCGTAACCACTGCCATGCATTTGGTGAACACCCTGGGGGCTGTGGTGAAACCAAAGGGTAAGGCTCTGAATTGATAGTGACTGGCTTCCAGCCAGAAGCGGAGAAACCTTCTGGAGCGCCTGTCCATTTTTATATGGTAGTACGCATCCTGAAGGTCTATGGAGCACATCCAATTGTCCTGACCCAAAAAGGGTAGAATGGTATCAAAAAGAACTTGGAGTAAATCCTGGATCCTTGCTGGTCTGCTGGGACTGGCTGGATGGCCCTTTTTTTAGCAGTTTTGAAATTTCTAGTACTGCTTGTTCCCTTAGACCAGATGGAACATCTGGAAGGGACCTGCTTGTTTGTGTAGGGGTGTGGACAAATGGGATTTTGTAACCCTTGAATATAATAGACCATACCCATTTGTCTTGTGTGAGGATTCGCCAGGCTTCTGGGTACAGTGACAATCTTCCCCCGACTGCCTCCGAAGGTGGACAGTCGGGCAGCCCCGCAGGGGTGCTGAAAGGGTTTGTCAGAGAAGGATTCACTGCTACCCTGATTTTGCGGACCCCCTCTGCCCCTTGGGCAGCATCTATTACTGTTTCCTCCTCTGCCCCTGGAGGGAAACTCACCACGTGTGTCAGGCACGACTCCCTGGGGTTTCCAAAACCACATTTTTCCACTCTTCTGACCTTTAGGGTATGGTCTAGAGGGAGTAGAAAAATGGACTCCCACGGCAGAGAGAGTCTTGCCTTCCTGCTCACACCTGGTAAGGATATGCTTCACCTGTGGTCCAAACAAAGCCGAACCATCGAAGGGGGTATTGGTGAAGGACACCTTAAAGGGGTCAGCAAAGTTACATAACCACATCCAGGCATGTCTCCTCAAAGCCATGCCTGTACTTGCGGCCCTACTCGCCCCATTGGCTGCATAAGAAATGAGCCACATGGAGGAGTTGACTATAGAGTTAAGGGTCGCCAGCTGGGAGTTAATCTTATCCTGAGACCCCGCAGCTGATGGATCCTGAAGGGTATCACCCAGTTCTTTGAGAAGATCCCTTTGAAGGCGGGTGAAATGGCACAGATAATTCAGTGACCGCATGGAAAAGGTCGCTGAAGAAAATATCCGCTTCCCATACCTGTCCATTGTTCTAGATTCTTTATTAGGTGGGTGGACAGGTACCGAAGGGTCAGCCAACTCCTTCTTAGTGGCTGCTGCCACCACCATGGCATCAACAGGGACCCCTTTTGTCAGAAATTGTTTGTCAGATGGGGCCGTGATGAACATAGTGGGCCTGCGGGGGGTTGGTTCCACTGTGTCTGGGGCTGTCCACGCCTTCTGAGCCACCACTTCCATGAGCAGGTCAAAAGGTGGAGACACCCAGGAGGTGGAAGGGTGAGAACCAAATGCGTTCAGGTACACTGACTCGTCCTCGGAAGGGTTAAGGGCAGTCCAGTTCCCCCTCTGCCTAAGGATCTCAAGGATGTCTGAAAAGGAGACATCCTCAGAGGGGGACCTTGGGGACCCTTCTGAATCCTCCAAGTTGGTATCAGATGTGACTGACTCGGGGGAGTCAACATGTTTCCTCTTACATTTTCTCTTCCGAGGGGGCTCCTCTGAATGATCAGGGGAGCCTCGAAAGAGGAAGATACACCCAATGGGGCAATCTGGAGTGCCTGTTCTCCACGCTTGGGGTTAGGAGGGTGGACAGAGATCGATGCAGGCACCATTGGGGGAGGAGCCAAAGGGGCTGATCGTGGAGCTGACACAGGAATCAGCACACTCCTCATGACCTCGAAGGCGCCCCTATCAGGCAGAGAAGAGGGTCCCCGCTCTGAAGAGACGTGAACCCCTCCCGGCACCAAGAGGGACGGCTCCAAGGCTGATGTCGGGGCCGAGCTCACCTGCACTGAGGCCCCGAGAGGGAGAACGGGTTCAGACAAGGGTCCGATGCCACTCGCCCCCTCAGAGCTGACGAGGGAGTCTCGGCGCCCAGATCCCTCCAAGGACGGAACCAACAAAGAGATCGGAGCCAACGAGGGAGCCAAAAGGTGTGGTATCGGCTCCGATGTACCTACGATTCGAGCCCCAACAAGCTCCGGCTCTGAACACAGTGGAAGAGTCAGAGGACGAACTGCAGAAGACACAGGGGTAGCCACAGTCTGTTGAGAAGTGCTGGTCAAAATTTTTTCCAGGACCTGCGACTTTAGGAGCCTATTGACCACCCTCTCCAAGTCATGATCGGATAGCCTGGAAGACCGAGAGGAGTGGTATCTATGGCTTCGCTCCGACTGTAGCAATGGAGACCTCGGAGCTGAACGGACAGACTCTATAGATGGGGACCTTGAGCATTTTCGGCTCAGAGAAGGTTCCGACACTAAGGTCGGAGCCGACTGAGGTCTCGAGACGTCGGTTCCAGCTGAAACAGATGAGGAGGCAGGAGCTCCGCTCGGCGATGTCTCTGAACAGGGAGCCGATGGTCTGGTGGGCTTTAAGGATTTTCCTAACGGAGGCTTAGCCGGGGATCCTTCTGGCTTAAGTAAGCCTCTCAAAATGAGCTTGTTCCTATGCTCCTGCAGGACTCTTGGGCTGAAGGCATGGCAGACTGAGCAAGAGTCCTGCAGGTGTAGGGGACCCAAGCAATAAACACAAGAAGTGTGACCATCTGTCAGAGACATCTTCTGACAGCACGAGTCACACTTCTTGAAACCTGAAACTTTGGTATCTTTAGACATATTAAAAGAAATGGGATACCAAAGGGAAAAAAGTAACTAGTGCTTAAACACAACACACACACACACGCACTAGATAACTAATTATAAGACTATAGCCACACAACTACCTTACTACTAACAATATATATATATATATATATATATATATATATATATATATATATATATATATATATATGGGTTCATGTCAAACCAACGACATCTTAAAATAACGAAAGTCACTACAGCGAAATGAAACCATCGACAGTTGAAAACATCGACAGTACATGTATCGAGTACAAGCTAACATGGGTCCTGCAAGGGGGAAGTAAAGGATATGATATGATACTGTACCCATACTACTTCCCCCTTGCAGGATCCATGTTAGCGCTGTACTTTTGTATACATGTACTGTCGATGTTTTCAACTGTCGATGGTTTCGTTTCACTGTAGTGACTTTCGTTATTTTAAGATATAGTTGGTTTGACATGAACCCATATATATATATATATATATATATATATATATATATATAAAACAATACAAGAAAAAAATACTAATTGTCTAACAAGGCCTAACACTACCCTAAAGGGTGGGGGGGTGGGGGGGAAGAAACTCTCTAACAACAAAAAAAAGAGTTTCTGAGTGGGATCAAACGGGGACACAATCTAATTAAAACTAGGAGGGAAGAATTTCTAAATACAAGACAGTATATGAAAAAAATTAAAGGTAATAACACAAGAAAAGCTTTATATGACCTGGAGCCGGTAAAATCGCAACCTCGTAGCTGAAGCGGCAAACGAGATCTGGGTATCTGATGCCTAGCATTGTGGGATATGGGGAGGCCTCAAGCCGGTAAATAGCTCTCGAGCTTTAGTAGAAGGCTGAGTCGGAGCCGAGGATCGGCTCCGAACCCATCCAGCAAGAGTGAAGGCGAGATAGACAACTTAACATCAGCCGTTATCTTTACCAAGCAGCATACATGCATACTGTTCCTGTAGTGTACCTCTTTTCACTGTTATCTTATGCATTTGGGTACGAAGAAGTGATTTGGAAAGGGTCTGTTGTTTTGAAGTCCCCTAGCTATATATTAAGTCACATGACTAGTCTAGAGTTTGTTGCTTACTTTACACATACTGAACAATCCATCTCATCAGTGCTTCATCCTATGGATGTACGAACAACTTTAAAAAGCAGACTGGAGTATGTTTTTTTTTTAAGTTGTTCATGTTGAAAAGCAGTATCACTTCATGCATGCTACAGACATGGGACAGAGTCTACCTGGAAAGGAGAAATAGAACAGAACTCATAGCAGTACAGAGAAATAGTTCTGACAAGTGGGAAACAGACATCATTATTTTCTAATACGGTTTTGCTGCGATAAAGGACTAGCAAGGATTTCTAACTCCCAGAAGGGATTAAAATGTTGTAAGTTCCTTGTCTTGCTTTAGCCATCTTGACATCAGAGGTGCTGAAGGGAATAAGAAGCCCTTATCAGACAAAGAATTAAATCCTGTGGTATGCAGTGACAGAGAAGAAGCAGAGAATCTAACCACAGTTTCAACATTGGGCAACACTACATCAAACAGCATAATGCCAGTCTGTGATCTGACCCAAAAGTGCTGCGCCATGTTTGATCACCATCACAGACTTTTTGCTAAAGCCACCTTACCCATTCTTGAAGAAATGCAGATATCCTTTAATTTCAGCAATGGCATCAAAATAGTCCACTTCACAGGCACTGGCAGTGGGGTTTATAGGTGTCTCAGTAGTGGTGGTGGTGGTTGAAGTAGTGGTTGGGACTTCTGGAGGTTCTTCTGTGGGAACAGGAACTGTTGGTTTAGGAGGAGTGGGTTTGGGTCCAGTTCCTTTTCCTGGAAATGCAAAACAAAATAGTATAAATACTTCATGCAATCTATAGGGTAATCATTTAAAAATCTCAGTACACTCATTGCCGAGTACCAAAAAAACAGATGGCCAAAAATCCAGACTCAGACATATCAAGTCCAAGCTTGCCATTTATTGGAATCATCCCTTTTTTTTCCAAGGTATGGTAATCTCATGGTTGACATATAAAAGTTCAGGCAATGTAGGGGACAAGGGGTGTAGTAAGCTTGCTCCCCTGAAAAATGCAGGTTTAAAGGAGAGGAATGATGCTTGATTATCACTCCTTTCCTGTATTGTCAGTCTTTTTATTTCAGTCTCTCTAGGCTAATCAATCCAAGTCTTGAGATTTCAATAGGGATCCAATCTATAGTCTCGAATGTGGTAAAACAAAATTGGTATTTTTCACAGAATCTATGCATGATAACAAATATCATGTTTACATCTGGTACAGGTCAGAAATCAATAATTCATAATGCTCTGCAAACTGCAAAAATTCTGAAAAACGTTTCTTCATAAACTGTTCACATACCTTGTGGAGAAATAAACCAATAAAAAAGGAGTACCAAAATTATAATTGTAACTACAATCAAATCGTACCAATGTTTCTGAGACACAGCCAGATATCTCACAGTGAATTTCTGTATCTACTGCACTGTAGATGATGATCTTAGAACAAATTGTATAAGCATGATAAAGCACAAACAGAGAAGCATTTTATTCATCTACAGATGGGCAGCAATGTAGTCCAAAGAATTTGTCCATGGTTTATAGCAAATTCTGGAATTTGTATTTGAAAGCACTTAAATCATTAAGTGTGGTTAAGTCATGAGTGTGACTTTGCAATGTAGAATTGAAGATGCCACCCTTGCAAATTTAATGAGGAAAACAGAATTGTATTGAAAGAAACATTTTCTTAACCTGAAAGGTCACACAAAGGAATTGCATGTTTGGATAATAGTTGTTCCCTGTCCCAAATAATTTATTTAATCTTATTCAGGATCATAGATGAGCAGGAGAAAGCAAACCAAAGAACTTAGCCTGGATAGGATGCTAGTCCATTACAGGACACACACACACACGCACGCCCACATCATTTTGAATTGTGCTAGTTCATCACTAGCATGTCTTTAGGATGTTGAAAGAAACAATAGCACATGACAGAAAACCTATGTTGACACAGGAAAGACATGTGGACTCTGCACAGAAGAACAGGATCCCATAACCATTTCAATACAGCCCTGTCCCTCTACTCATTGTCTTCTAATAAAGCAATTAAAACATCAATATTTGTGGATTTGTTTGATATAAATATACAAACAGAAGATATATCAAAGTACATTTTCAAAATGTTTGATTTCCTCTAGGATCTTGTTAGAGATGTTGTTATAAAATAATAAGACATCTTGAGCAAAGTAATTTAATCTGTAAATCCAAAGTCATGTTTAGGATAAAACTATATACTTACCATAGAGGTACTGAATCCCAGCAATGTCGTCTTGGTGAAGCTTGAAGTTTTCTATGTAAGAGTACATAGGGTACATGAGTGCATCACGGACCTTAGAGTGATCGAGACCCAGGGCATGTCCAAACTCATGGGCAGCCACAAGAAACAGGCTGTAACCTGAAATCACAAAACTCAAAAATCAAACGTGCTATTATTCGTTCCAATATGAAAATATGACTGCAAATTTGAGTCCAAAATAAGATACACTCAGGACAAACTGACACGATGAGTCATATTCATTCAAACATTGCTGGCACTTTTGACGTATCAGCTTGCCCCAGACACATCTCATTTTAGAATCATGTTGTGTACAATAGTTAAAAAAAATGTCTCCATTCATTGTTGCTCTTTTGAGCAAATGAGTGTTAGTGTTTTTCTGCATGCATTGCTATGCATGCATGCCTATATGTGCAAACATGTTCTTATATGTCTGTACATGTTTGTGTACATATTTGTTTGTTTATATGTGCAGAGTGAAATATCCAAAGTGATTTTAATATGCTATAACTAAACTCTACCTGGATATTTTGAGTAATTGGCAGTAAAACTCTAGTAATCTATGACAACATGTGTGTACATCTTAGAAAAATATGCAGTTTTGCCAGGAATAGAATGGTAAAGAATTACAGATTGTGAGGTTTAAGACAGGGAAAATGATTTTATTTTTTTTTCTTTACAATTGAATTTAAAGAAAAGAGGGGTACTAAACAGAATTCCTACCTTTATCAGGACAGAATCCCCACTTCTGATCAGCATCATAGCTGCTGGTGGTGGCACACCAAAGGCGCCCATCATCTCGTCCTTCTGATGTGCAGGCATCGTATGTTTTACCCAAGAATATAAATGGGAAATGACAGGGCTCACCCTGAGCATTACCACCAATCACAGCTGTGTCTGCAAAATAAATCAGCACACATCGTTTTAGGAATCCAGACAGCGACTACAAGAGCTTTACTTTTTAAAATCATACCTGTAAGTTTCTCTTTATAATTATACCCCAGGTATGATATAAATATATTCAAGAGTCATTTGTTTCATTTAACTACAGCTGATTTACACCTCATCATCCCTTCTAAAGCATGTTATGTTTTCTATTTTTTTATTGGTGCCTTTAGGTAAGAAAGTAAGGTGACTACAAGTTAAACAGTAAATTGCTGCAATCTACAGCACATGGATTAGTAACAATATGAAATGCCAGCATTTTAACTGCTTTGACATATTCCTTCCCATTTCTAAAAGGGAGTTAGTTTGTCTATTTTTATTTATTTGTTGACTGAGAAATTTCAATTAGGTAGAGACCATTTTTAGTGAAAGCCCACTGAAGACAGTTCTAACAACAGTGACACATTAAAACAAAAGGTGCAGCAACAACATAAAAACAGTCACTAGTTGCATTTAGGTAATTTATAATATATTGAGAGAGTAGTAGTTTACCGTAATTTGGGTCAAAGAAATAGAGTTACATTATTCTGCAATCATTCCCAGTTTGAAAAGACATTCTTTTCTCTCATTTTGATATTAATTTTGGTTATGTATTTCCTCCCCCAATATCTCTGTTTCCTCATCCCATCAGGCAGCTTAATATCCTCACCTCTGTTAGGGCAGAAGCCATACTTCTTATCTTTGTCAAAGTTGGAGGTGGTAGCACACCACCGATAGCCATCAGAGCGTCCGTCGGTTGTGCATTTGTCATAGGACTTTCCATCAAAGATGAAGGGAAAGATGCATTTGTTTCCTTCAGCATTGCCTCCATAGGTGCTGAGCACTAGAAGGAAAACAGTTAAACAAAGTCATTACATACTCAAGTGCTAGTAACAAAATGGTTAAACAGAGTCGTTACATACCCAAGTACTAGTGACAAAATGGTTAATGAGATTCATTACATACCCAAGTACTAGTAAGAAAATGACTAAACAGTCATTACATACCCAAGTACTGTGAGAAAATGGTTAAACAGAGTCATTACATACCCAAGTACTGTGAGAAAATGGTTAAACAGTCATTACATACCCAAGTACTAGTGAGAAAACGGTTAATGAGATTCATTGCATACCCAAGTACTAGTAAGAAAATGGTTAAACAGTCATTACATACCTAAGTACTGTGAGAAAATGGTTAAACAGAGTCATTACATACCCAAGTACTAGTAAGGCAATGGTTAAAGAGAGTCATTGCATACCCAAACATCTCTTTCACTGTTTATTCTTTATACACTTCTCTTCCTTCATTACAGCATATGCAAGCTGTGTTACAAATGTCAAGGTCAGTTGACATACTACACTGACCAATGATTCTACTCTATCTTATGTCTTTTCAAATAATGGAAGGTGTATCATTACACATCCATTTGTTTTCTCTGTGTTATGTGCGTATGGTCTGGTAATCTATTAGGAGGTCAACGCTAATAACCAGTTTTCTAGTTAAATGAAGGGAATGGATACAAATATTTTTCCTTGGTGATAACTTCCAGTTAGCAAGGTGATAGTAATGGTAGCCTGCTAGACCCAGAGTAATGAACTATATTCAATCTCTGCAGTATCTCCTGCGCCTCCTTCACATGAAATTAGATAACGGACTTGGACATAACGGATGGATCATAGAATTTAACGGACTTGGACATAAAGGATGGAGCATAGAATTTTCCATTAAGCAACCCACAGACTAGGAAAGTTCACACAGAAAGGACAAAAATAATATCCAATACTCATCCTGTGATAATGGACCCATAATGCTTCTGAATATTCTGTTTTACTGGATCCTTTTACACCATAGCTCAAAGTAAGGTACTGAGAGTATACAGGTGTTATTTCTATGGTAAGAGTAGTGAATGTTAGCCATGCAAGAAACCAGCACCTTATAATGAGCATTATGGCTCTGTGGTGGCAGATAAATTATCCCAGTACAAAGAGAAAATAACATGGGTGGAGGACATACAGGCATATACTGCAGTGACATCCCCTAAATAACATGGGTGGAGGACATACAGGCATATACTGCAGTGACATCCCCTAAATGACATCGGTGGAGGACATATAGGCATATACTGCAGTGACATCCCCTAAATGACATGGGTGAAGGACATACAGGCATATACTGCCGTGACATCCCCTAAATAACATGGGTGGAGGACATACAGGCATATACTGCAGTGACATCCCCTAAATTACATGGGTGGAGGACATATAGGCATATACTGCAGTGACATCCCCTAAATGACATGGGTGGAGAACATACAGGCATATACTGCAGTGACATCCCCTAAATGACATGGGTGAAGGACATACAGGCATATACTGCCATGACATGCCCTAAATAACATGGGTGGAGGACATACAGGCATATACTGCAGTGACATCCCCTAAATTACATGGGTGGAGGACATATAGGCATATACTGCAGTGACATCCCCTAAATGACATGAGTGGAGGACATATAGGCATATACTGCCGTGACATCCCCTAAATGACATGGGTGGAGGACATATAGGCATATACTGCAGTGACATCCCCTAAATGACATGGGTGGAGGACATACAGGCATACACTGCAGTGACATCCCCTAAATGACATGAGTGGAGGACATATAGGCATATACTGCCGTGACATCCCCTAAATGACATGGGTGGAGGACATATAGGCATATACTGCAGTGACATCCCCTAAATGACATGGGTGGAGGACATACAGGCATACACTGCAGTGACATCCCCTAAATGACATGGGTGAAGAACATACAGGCATATACTGCAGTGACATCCCTAAATGACATGGGTGGAGGACATACAGGCATATACTGCCATGACATGCCCTAAATAACATGGGTGGAGGACATACAGGCATATACTGCAGTGACATCCCCTAAATTACATGGGTGGAGGACATATAGGCATATACTGCAGTGACATCCCCTAAATGACATGAGTGGAGGACATATAGGCATATACTGCCGTGACATCCCCTAGATGACATGGGTGGAGGACATATAGGCATATACTGCAGCGACATCCCCTAAATGAAGATTGCAGTTTAAGCTACTGTTTCAACAAGTGACAACTTCCATTCCTTTCACCATACAAAGCCAACATGTGAGTTTATTGTGTTCCATAAAAAGGATTGCATTATTTTACATGCACTCTACCTACTGATAAAAAAAGAGAGAGATGGGGGTACTCACGCTCATTGGGGCAGAAACCGTATTTTTTGTCCTTGTCATAATTTTTAGTAGTAGCACACCATGTCAGTCCATCTGTCCTCCCCTCAGTGGTGCAAGATGAGTACAATTTTCCTTCAAACAGGAATGGGAAACGACAGTTGGCACCATTACCATTGCCGAACTTGGTCTTCACAACTAGAATGAGAAAATAACAAAGCAGGCTTAGCCAACATAGGTTACTCACACATCCCTTAATTCGTCCAATGGTTATACTTAATTTAAAGAAGAACCTCAAAATACTGTAATTGACAGATGTTTTTAAAGGAAAATATAAACATTTTTCAACATATTTGCTGTATTTTTTATATTGTTATGTTGTTACTCCCAGCTTGTATTTTCCATCTATAGTAAAACAGTGCTATCTGCAATCTAAAGAAGTAGCCAAAAATGCATTTTTTTCTGAACTCAACAAACCAAAATATTTATGAAATACATTTAAGGTTGGTGTGAATTATACCAATCTGTCCTCCTTACTTAATTTGTAAAGGAGTGCCAGATTTATTTACACCCAACAACAAAGGCTTACAAAGAAAACTGATATATATCAACTGTAATCACATTTACAGCTTAGTGTACAACTCTATCAGAGGAGGAATGTGACACTTTTGCAAACTACATAATTAGCATAAGCATTGACAGCTGGATAATAACATAGATCCTGAAATAGTTGTTATTATTTCTGAACACATTTTATAGTTAATCGCTCAAAGACCACCTCTGTCACTCTGCACCTCGTCACACCTAGCTCATATATCCTTGAGTTCTTCCGTATCTGGCATGTGACATCATCAGGGATATCGCACATAGCTGTACTCAATTACAAGAATGGATTCAGCCACAGAAATGAATGCTGCACAAGTCATGCAACTGTACTGATAAATAAAGTGTCACATCAAAGACGACTGAAAATATGCAGAAGCAGAGGAATCATACTGTAACTCACCAAGAAATCACCAATGATATGTACAATGAATAAGTAAAGCGTTACAAAAGGATGTATCAGCAAGGCACTTTTGATTCATGTCTATTTGTGATAATAGGCATGAGGCCTGTGAATGGATGACCCTTACCCCCATCTTGCACAGAAAATGCTAACTACACACTCAGAGATTACCTAAAGCACTTATGAAAGAGACCAACACAGCTTAAAAAGCTTAAAAATATACATTTTTAAAAGGCTGTGCATGCTCCATTTCAAATAAAATATTATGTAAGAAGACAATAGCCTTATTCTATTATGACATAATTAGAGAGTTGTTTCTTTGGCTGAAGCACAAGAGCTTTAATCACACAAATTCAAACAATGAGTTTAAAAAAACAGTGCTTTTGTCTGAGTTCATTGAAGAAAGAAGGAAAGTCAAATGCTCCATTTTTTTGAACAAATGTTTAATTCTCTCCTAATAAGAGTGAAATTGGAGGTGATTATATTAAGTACTGGAGGTGTGGGAAATCTACTCCTCACATGGGGGATGCGAAGGGCTAGTCCCCCCCCCCGCAACCAGTATAAACACTAAGACTACTCAAATGCTTGTTTGTCATCTTTTGATTACAGTGTTGTGCATAAGAGTCAGAATGCTTGATGTTATGATGAAAAAATACATCATTATCCCTGTGTCCTATCTTAACCATTCATGTTGCCCATCTAATTCATGTTTGTTCTACAGTCTACTTTTAAAAAAATGAATCACTAGTATGCCATTTCTTTATTGTTTGTTGCTATGGCAGTAGAAAGGTATAATGCTGCGCGGAAGAAACATTTGTCTAAACAGATCCTTGATTTTAAGCTGGTCACAGTTGAAACAATTAGATAAAAAGGCCATAATTCTGTTGCTGTCCACTTCATCTGTACATATTTTCTTTATTTTCTGTCCCTGTCACAATGAAAAGGTATTCCTGATGTCAAACTAGCCACAAACTTGAACAGCTAGATACAAAATGCTACAGTTTTGTCACTGCATTGTTCATGTATACAGTTTAATTTCAGTTGCTGGCACAATGAAAAGATATTGTGTACACTTGGAAAGACTGTTTAAGCAGATTCCTGGTTGCTGTCCTATAGGTCATCATTTGTATTTTGCAGTATGTGATTCTTGAAAAAAACAGTGGAATTTGTTATAGTAAACTATACGTGGAAACAAAAATGGTCCTGTAAGCCTTCCCCCACCAGTGCAGTATGTAGATGACATAAACAGAAACTATCCAGTAATGGGGCCCATTGTGGTAAGAACAACAGGAGTTCTTATTGTATGTTCTACGACTGTAACTACCACCCATAGAACTGCGAGAATTAGTGTGATTATGGGGAAATATAAACTGCTGTATCTTGGAATATTTCTTCTTCTTTAAAGTTCTACAATCTTGGAGTCGGCATATATAAGTATTACAGATTTGGGAGTTGCAGCATCTCATGTTTTGGGGTCATGGGGCTTGCCTCTCCTTGCAAACATTTTTTTAAATGTGTTATAGTGGCTTTCAAAGTTTATTGTTACTATTGCTTATGTTAAATCTTGCTTACATTTTCATAGTTTTAGGACTCACATTATCAAGTGTCAAACTTCTGATAGAGAGCCAAGCAGCAGAAATAGAAAATAAAAATATTCAAAGGGCTCCTGCAACCCTGCCATTTCTTCTGTTATGAAAATATGTAATTTGGTATCAACAGACTTCAGTGACTGTCCTTTCCGTCAGTAGGTTTGCCAAGCCTGGTTTGCTATGGATGCTGTGGTACTGAACAAAGTTTCACTGCCCCAAGGTGAAGCAACACTGGAGTTGGTGAGTGCCAAGGCCACCCGCATTGGAATATATGAAAAAGGGGGATGTACCCCCTCATAAAATCTTTTTTTCCTATTTTTTTCCGTGAGTATTATTTATTTTATTTTACATTTGTTAACCGGGGGTGTCTGACTGAGCTGAAAAGGCCCTTTTTCAGCAGAGGCCCTGGAAGAAAAGCTCCACATAGAAAAATTACAGATACATTTAGTTATTTAGACATGATCAGTATATATACAAATTACAAAAGACATGTTTTTACAGTGGTATGCAGCACATCAACAGTTACAGTGGAGAGAACAAACAATAAAATCTTCTTCTTCTTCTTCTTTCGGCTTTTCACGGTTAGGGGTTGCCACAGCGGATCACCTGTTCACTCATGATTGGCAGTGGAGTTTACGGTGTTGAGTTGCCAGCCCGGCGCCCAACCTTCCACAGAAGGTACACACATGCACACACTCATACCTTGGGCCAATTTAGAGAGTCCAATCTACCTACAGCATGTCTTTGGGATGTGGGTGGAAACCCACGCGACCACAGGGAGGACATACAGATTCCACACAGAAGGCACCCCAGCCGAGAACAAACAACAAAATATTAATTTAAAAATAAATATAATTAATAGTTTTGTGGTGTACAGCTGAAATTTGGAACATAGGTAGAATACATACATAGTACACAGGTACAGTACATACATTGTAGATTAGCCAGTGTCTGTGAGTAAGACTGAAAACTATTATCAAGTACTCTAGGTTTAGTATGTGTACCTGGGTATGATTTCATGCAGTCTCTTCCTAAATAAACAGTGCTCACTTTCACTTTCTTGAAAATGTCAGCAACATCAGTTGCTGCATTTCTTGTACATATCACAAAATAAGCTCTGTGAGTCTTTTTTTTTAAGCTTAATCTTTTGACCTAGAGAATTTGACTTGCAACCATTGTTGACCTGAAAACAAATATAATTGCTAATTGCATGTTTTATAAATTCAGTGTCACTCTTACTAAAATAAAGCATGTGCCTTCATATCTGGTCATTCTCTTATCAACTTCTCTATGGACATAGATTTTGAAGAAGTATTGCAAACAAAAAGTTGTG
This sequence comes from Protopterus annectens, assembly GCF_019279795.1. NCBI lineage: Eukaryota > Metazoa > Chordata > Ceratodontiformes > Protopteridae > Protopterus > Protopterus annectens. The sequence goes on along the minus strand of NC_056746.1, from coordinate 1,191,030,709 downwards.
ATGCCAAACTAAATACATGGAAGTAATTTTAGACCTGAGCTCTAAAGCTTATCTTCTGTAATTAGAATGGAGGCCCATGTTTTTCTGTCCTGCTTTCTTCTTTACATGTTTAGCACATCTGGAGCTTAAAATCACCCTACACACTATTTTTAATAAATTATTCTAATAATTAATTTAATAATCATTTTTAGACAAGCTTTGTTTAATCACAATCTGTGTCTACTTTTCTTCAGTGATAGAATGTATAGGAAGGATACAAATCCACACAGAGCAGTGATATTTCTTTCAGGAGAACTCTTGCTTCAAATAGCACAATCAACATCCTGTAATTTAATTTATTTCCATTCTGGCAACTAAATGACATACTTTGCTGCGGTTCTTTTCTGCCATGGAAGCATTTAGCAGGTATGAAACTACACATGGCGTTTATTTAATTTCACAGCAGTAATAAAAATATTATCATGTTTCATATGTTTTCTTTCTGTTTTGATTAACCATTTGTTTATACGTTAATCTATGATCTGCTAGTTAATTGACGGTCTGGTACACTTCAGTGCTGAAAAGAGTTAACTGTGTTGACTATTAAAAGTGTGACATTTGATGCGCCCTGGTGGACTTATGATGACAGCAGCACTGTATGAGCTGTCTTTTTACATAATTTGAGGTAAACTACGTCCCCTCCAAAAAAAATTCTTAGGTTGAGTTATTCCCACTGCAAGGCACTGCATACTTCCAAAACCTCTAAACTTTTCTGAATTACTCATTCAATCACTAGTATTAGGTTATGTTCTTTTGTAACAAAAGATTAGTTAATAAATGCAAAAGAGTTGATACTGTCTTACCTGTTATAATGTATATGCACACAAAATAGAATTTTAGTTTCATTTATCAGAAACGTTAATTGTTCATCACATTAATCACCACACCGCTGCAGTAGCCTAAGCTATACTTTTCATTTTTTGCAGGCTTGTGCTGATTAGTGTCCACAGCTAAGAAGCACCATTTTTGCCTTGACCATGGGACAAACTACTGGTCCAATTGTCAGTCTAAGAGATGCTGTCATGTTTGTTCCATAGTCAAGCCGAAAATGGTGCTTCTTTCTTCGGGAAACTAAGTAACACAAAAGGTATAGTTTGGTCTACTGTAGCAGTGCTCATTGGGATATCTATTGTTATGATAACTTTACGTATACAACTGTACTTTTGTTAAGCTGAAATGCAGTAAAATGAATAACATTTTTGAAGCTTGTCTCAGTGAGTTAAGTTACATAATCTTAAAAAGCCCTGTATTGTAGTTCTGGGTTTCATTTTCCCCTTCTCTACTTCCAAACAGTGTGACTGTGAGCAAATCAATTAACTAAATAGTTATCGTGGATCACCCCTGAAAAGAAACATTTGTGGCTAGTGATCTTATGTAATAAAATAATTTAAAATAAACAGAGTAGTATATGTGAAGCAAAATCCAACTTTTCATTTAGATGTCTCACATAAAAAAAATGTTATGATAGACGATACCAAATCTCAGAATAAGAACTCAAGGCCCATTTTTAATATAACTAAACATCAATTCAGGCTGAAGAACAGAAATGCAGTGACAAAGCTGAGCATAACTCTCAAATGAGTATCTGTTCTTGAATTTATCAGTTCAGTGGTGGCACTTAGGAATGCAGGCAAACTATGTATGAGTAAGGAATTTCAACATCAGAACATGACTCCAGACAGGTAAAATAAGTACCTGACAATGATTTCTGTTCTTGGGGACAGCAAAAGAATATACTGACCCCTGATGGAGGCTGCCATTATTTTATACCTTCTCTGTACATGTCTCCAACCAAGTGCTGGAGATTAAGGAGAAACATCAGGATAAAGAGGATGTTATGTATTCCCCCATACAAGAGGATGTTATGTACTCCTCCATACAAGTTCCATTGGTGTGTTGCAATGGTTTCTACTACCAGCATAACATACATTTACAACTAGAACAACTTGCAACTCGTATCTGAAACAGAGCAGGAGTGAAAAAGGAAATAAACCAAAATGAGAGCCCAAGAAGACAGATAACAGTTTAGGACTTGAGAAAAGCAAAGTCCCATTAACTTTTCATGCCATACAAAAGTAATAAAGCAGAAATATTCCCATTATGGTTTTATTCATTTTTTTTTTTTACTGATGGCTTGAAAGTTCCAAGTGCACACATTCATGCATTTTAATGAATCCTCCAGGGCCATTTGGTCACATTGTAAATGTCAGGGTCCTGCTCTTGTATAAAGAGAGACATCTGATGCCAGATTATGAAAAATGAATGGTATTAATTGACACCAGGTTGCTATGTGCTGCTGCCAAACTGTACAAGCTAAATGAAACATAGACTAGTAACTGAATATAGTAGGCAACAATTAAAAGCATAGTGGTGCTGTGGTAGTGTTGTCGCCTCACAGTAAGATGCTGTCCGGTTCGATTCTCAGCTAGTGGGTCTTCTGCGTGAAGACATGCGTGAATGGGCATACCTTTGTTAAAGGTTGTGCATCAGGGCTGGTAACTCGGCACGTAAAAATCAACTACCAATCATTAGCAGACTGGAGTTCCACTGTGACGACCCCTAACCGGGAAAAGCCGAAAGACTCAACAACTTTCACTAAAAAATGCACCAATTTGCATGAATTTTTTCCATGAACTATCCTCCTCTTCCTTCTTCAGTGCCACTGACTTACCCCTGTCCATCCAGGTTGAATATCTACTGGCTATTAACGGCTGCCAAGTGAAACGCAGCACTGTATGAATGGTACAACATAACTTACATTCTGTTTGGAAGTGGGTGGGTTTTGCATAATGGTTAAGATATTTCCCTCATAAACACAAAGTACAAAGTTTGGTTCTGACCATGGGACATTGGCTAGGCTTAAAATGGCCTTTCAGGATAATTAGCCTAGCATTATCCTTTGAACAGAACACCATATGTTTTTGACTCCCCAAGCCCCACCTTATTATCATTATATAGTGCCATTTCATTAATTATCATCTGGAAAACCTTTTGAAACCCCTAAGCAAAATAAAGTTCTACCATTCAGTTTTACATCCTCCACTGATGCTGAAAACAGGCTAAATTTTTTTCAGGAGCAGGTGAAAGAAAGTTATAACCCTTCAAAGGGCTGACTCATTAAAAGATGGAATTTTCAATGATGCATGTCATTGTAAAAATCCCCCTGAATTTTAGACATCAAACACTAGGTCCAGATGCTGTGCTATCAAGTAGTTTAAGGATTTTTTTTAATTTTTGCTGCTAAGCATAAAATAATATAATACTTACCAACTCCTTTACCCAAGGTCCAGAACTCATCATCATCAAAATGGGCATCCCCATAAACTCCTTCACCAGGAGGAAAGGCATGGGCCAGGAGGCCGTCTTTTCCATCAAATGGGTATCCGTCACCATGTTCTGTTAGAGGAAAACAAAGAACCACAAAGATCAGAAGCAGCTTCTTATCACTGGCTCTTCTGTCCTCACAAGTAACAAACTCCACCCCTGTTTTTCTAAGCCAATGATGTTACACTCTAATTATAGAAGGCAAAGAAGATCTTATCAGCTGTTTCTCACTGACATTGATAACGGGGTCAGTGTAGAGTACATCATGGAAGGAACTATGAACTGGCAAATATTTGGTGATCAACTCAACTGCCTTCTCAAGTTGTGATATACTAATGACTGGAATTCTCTTCCTAAAAGACAAAAATTCAGGTGTAGTATTTGTAAATTAATGTCAGTGAAATAAATGTGATACCCAGGGACTAACAGCACACTTACCTAGCTTGTTTGGATGCCAGTCAGATAGCACATGTAAAGAGTCAGATGCTCTGTTTTGAAATAAGAGCCAGAACAACATGCATTTGTGTGTTTCTTGCCAGCTGACTTTTACAGTATTGATATGCATTTTGATGATACCATATAATCATAGTTCTCAGAGTGTCAAATCTAGTGTAATATGCCTGATATTCTTGATTGTTTACAACAAGGGTTCCTGGTTTAATGGATGCTTTGCAATACAACTATTTAGTACTTGGCATTACTAAAGTTGTCCTCTTTCCAGCACTAGACTATTTTAATTTAGTGTGTGTGTGCGTGTGTGTGTGTGTGTGTGTGTGTGTGTGTGTGTGTGTGTGTGTGTGTGTGTGTGTGTGTGTGTGTGTGTGTGTGCTCATGTGTCTTTGTGTGCCTTTGTGTGCCTGAAACTCAGTGGTTCTGTGGTATATATATATATATATATATATATATATATATATATATATATATATGAAAGTATTATTTTTTAATAGAATTTCAATAAGTAGTATAAACTGTGCTTACATTTCATTAAAGTATAATTTAAAAACATCTGTATATAGCCTATTCATGTACTTAACTTAAATCAGAGTACAGATGGAACTTTCACTGCATCTATGTAGTGTTCTGAGTTTACATATATAACAGTCTCTGTGAGTTCTAATAAGATCTGAAAAGTCATACTAACCATACCAGAGTTGTGTATATGTACAAATTCTCCTTTTTAAACTCATCATTCTAAGTTTTGTTTACATAAGGCAGAAACCTATAATAGTAACCCTCTTTTTTCTGTGCTTCCCAATTGTAACCAAAAATTAACTGAAATTCTTGGCCTACTTGGTGCAAAATAAATAAGGATAGTGATTTTCTAAATCACTTCTCTGCTATCTTCTAATCCTTTCCCCGAAACACATATAAGATTCACAATGTAGGTGGACATTAATAATAAATAATAATACTATGGTGGAGGAACAGTCAGTGCTTTCTTATGGACTCAGATAATCCATCTCTGATGGTTAGGAGCTGTAAATAGAAGTTGTCACAGATACAGTTCAGACTGAAGAGGGGAAGACTGGAATAGAAAATAAGTGATACCAAACATGATCAAAAACTAGTTGAAAAAATATGGTCCTTTACAGAAAGAAAAAAATCTTGTCTCAAAAATGTAGAAGTATGCAAAAATTTAAAAGATAAATAGTTTGCTATTTCAAACATATTTAAGTCTATCACTCATAGGTTTAAGTTACAACTCACCCTGAGTGCCGAACATAATATTGATATCTGCCTCTCCACTGAAGACTCTGGTGAAGGTTAATGGTGTGACATCATGCCACACTTTAAAAGCACGAGCAAATGCATCATCAGCAACTTCCGGGTCCAGGTCTGGAGTGTAGCTCAGAATGCTAATAAAAAATGTGCGAAGTTAAATGGTGGCTTCACTGGAAAATGGCTTTTTAAGAAAATGTACTAAACATTAGCTCACACATTTTATATGAAATTGTTTTCTGAATCTTGTGAGAAGCATAAAAAGCACTTGTATGGAAAAATGATGATACCTACACCCATGGTCAATAAGGTATATATTAGTTTGGAAGACACAAGCCTGCAACAGAAACCCTCTTTTCTATACCTTTTCAGTTATGGCTAAAAATGAACTACAAAGCTTGGTCTGTTTACCCTTTTACTAACCAAGTAAGAATACTGCTTTTGTAATGAGCTTTACCACTGCCTTCCAATTACTATATGCTTCATTAAGCTGTTATTCTGAGAATTCTGTTTAATCACAGCAACATCATGAAAAACAGGATTTACTAGAAGTAACATCAATGTAGCAGTGTTTTCTGCATGGGCTGGATCCTTTCTAACCCTCATGCAGGGTGCACCCTACAACTTAAATAGCAAACACCAAAATCACAGCACCTCAGAAAAGAAATTACTATCTTGGTGATTTTAGAGGTCTGACTCTGTGATACAAAATTGAAATGCACTATGCAAAGTCTACTGTGGATGGTTGTACTGCTCCTTTGTAGACTGTTGTGGCATATTAAATCAAATTAAAGCTTACTATAAATATTTTTTGTACCTGTTTCTCCTAATGTGGGGACTCTGCCCCCAGTCCTCCTTTCTTCTAAGTTGGTGCAACATCACAGGTAATACACACACACACACACACACACACATATATATATATATATATATATATATATATATATATATATATATATACACACACACACACACACACACACACACATAGATAGATAGATCTACTGAAGTTAATCTAATTGACACTACAAACATCAATTGCAAAAGGTAACAATAACAAAAAATCAACACACAAACATACATGCTCCAACATACAACACAAAAGAAATCAACAGATTTTGAAGGAGGGCAATCCTTCTGAATCGCTATGTGTGTGTGTGGGGGGGGGACTTTGCAATCTTCAGGAAGTGGCACCTGTCAACTATCTGTTTTGTCGACTGAAGTGTGGTAACAAAACAGACACTGGTGGCGTTCAAATGACATGCGTGAATGGGCATCGGGCTGGCACCTCTGCACCATAAAAATCTACTGCCATTCATTAGCGGACCGGAGTTTTGCTATGGCGACCCCTAACCAGGAAAAGCCGAAAGAAGAACAACTTATTAAAAGTGCTTATTTATATACAGATAGATATACACACATACATGCTTGTACGTGTGCACACACATGCACACACAAGCACACTGAGGTTGTGAGGGAAGAGATTCTACATCGGGTGGTATTGGAGCACAGTCCTCATACAAATATACTTTAAAATACTGTTATGTTTTAATGTGATCTGACTGGCAGTGTAATGGTCATGTCAACAGGACAGGTGTCAGTAAATAGAACAAATGTTTACAGTCTTTTTAGGTAAAGTTCCTTTTTGCAAATCTGCTATGATGATCCAGAATTCAGGGAGTCAACACATTGGAGTCTAAGACTCCACTACACTCCAGAACTGACTTTTGATCTATCTTCTGGTGAGGATATGCGTAATACAATTCTGAAACTGCAGCTCTGCGAATGCAAATTCTTACTGGCTTATGCTCACTTACATACTTCTCCTACTGTGCAAGCAGATTTGTTACTCTGTGTCAATATATTTTTAGTAAAAAAAACTTTCCTCTAAACTTCAAGTACTATCAGCCTGCTTACACCACCAAGGAAGTTAACAATGCATCACGGATGTTAGATTGAGATCCTTGAAAAAATAATGAGTTCCTACCCTCCTACATGCAACTTCGACATTTAGCTGTAGAATTTCTGTGTATGTTCCTGGACTCAAACACGTGTGTCCAAGCTATCATAAATTATGAGGTACTTGCTTCATCCTAGATATTTACTAACTCTCAGTTCTATAAGAAGTCAGTTTTGTTTTACATTGTCTAATTAAGTTTTAAGTACAAATTCCTAATAATTTATGATGCTCTGTTGTACCGGCAAACAAGAGCCTAACCATAAACTTGTATTTTATGTTGTTTATGCACACAGCACCTAATGTTTAAAACTGTGGCATTATCAGTGATTGGTTCCTAGACCCCAGAAAAGAGGGTTAGTTTTAAAAGAATTATCCAATCTGTAAGCATCTGGTATACAGATCTACATTGCTGGGCCTAGTTTAGACAGTACTAGACATTTTGCGACTTTTGAAAGCCACTGTGTTTAAGAGTGATGTTCAGAAAAATATAAAGACTCAACTGAGTGCATTGAATACCTCCTTGATTTCAGATGTTTTTCACTTTCTTTCTCAAGTATAATCATGGGTCACAGATTTTGCTCACGTCACACACTGTGTAGCACATTTGGTGAAGAAATATGTATGTTATATGTCAGAGTAAATGTGCAAGAAATTCATAATGGTGGAACTTTAGAGCAAGACAGCAAAATCGGCAACAATCAACTATCGTTCAAAAGGATAGATTATCTCCTGTTATCATAATTTGCTTTAGCTCAGTCTGATAATATATTCCTCCAGCCTAGGTGATTTTTCCCTGATGCAACAACTTAATTCTAGTTTGTGACCTGTTTTCCCCTTAAAAAGATAGATGTGGTGGAACACTAAATGTCTTGTGAAAAGCATGCAAGACATATTAAGCTTCATAGACGCAAAACCATAATCCGCAACGTCTTAAGCAAAGAACCCAAATAAGTAATGCAAAAAACTATCCACTCTCACCGGTATGTAAGGTCATTGTGTTGCCACTTAAGGTCACCCTCGAAGGTCACGTAGTTCCTTACATCAGGCACTCCACATCGTGGCTTCTTAATGGCTTCAACTGTTACGTCATCTAGCTCACCCGTCACTGGTAGGCCCAGCTGTGTCTGAAGACTTTTCAAAGCTTTGGACTTTGAAAACTGTCTACTACGCTGTGTCTTGTCAATGTAGCCAAATCTGTGCAGGTAGTTCTAGAGAAAAAAATGAAGGAAAAAATCGTGAGTGCACCAGAATCATAAAGACAGATGCAGTGTGGCAACCAACCTTGTAGCATTTAGCCCTACTGCATGTTTACTGCCGACAACCTATTTATGCAGTTCTACATGCCGTGGGAGATAAATGAATAACATCATGGTAAGATGTAGCCCTAATGCTACAACATGTTAGAGACTACTGGGAGAGCACACTCACATGCCCACACACGTATGTGCATACATATACTCACATACGTATATGCACAGAAACACAGATATGTATTTTAGAGAGAAATCGATAGTTTGCTTATCTTTATCTTACGGTTTGAATTCTAAGTAGTTAACAATGCCTAATATTGCATGAACTTCACTTTTGGAGAAAAAAATAAATAAAAAAACGGAAGTCAGAATGGTGATTGCAATGTGTAAACAACACAAAAATCTACATCCCACACAGTTTAGACTCATCCAGTTGTACAAAGCTCTAAATGCAAACTTCCATTTATGATCTCCAAACACCAGAACTAACAATATATTTCTTTTGTTTGTTTTTTATTACATGTATTATTTTTCCATTAACTCCAATTTCCTTAACACTTCTACAGGCATATTTGTTCTTTTCATTCTTTCTGGCTTCTTGCCCTCAGGCTTACCCTTTGTTGAGTGGGTTCTCCTTCTGTGTGGAGAATATATTTTACAGTATCTAAACGTCAAGCACCACACAGGAGTAGGGGTGATGAATTTTCTGCAGGTACAGTCATCACATTCCTAATACATGGATTTTTTCATGTCCTAAACATCTCTGAAACTGTATGGTGTAGTCTGGATTTAAGTACATAGTGTCTTGTATGTGCTCCTATATAGTCACACAGTCTTTTTCCCCACTTAGAATGTCTTCAGGGTTAGCTCTTCCAAGCCTGCAATAGGAAGTATTCTTTTGATAGAATGCCCCTTCCCTCTGATGGAGACAGTAGATGTTTTTCCTATGGATACTCTTCCAAAATGGCTATTGCATTGACCTACTCTACTACAGGTATGTTACCCTCTATATCTCATGTCCCAACAAGTCAGTAGTTCAGTCTGCCATCTTTAAGTAATTTTATGTGATTCAACTTGGCATTCCTTCAGAAGTATATCACATATGTGGATGTATCTAACTAGTATAGTATAGACAATCTGCAAGTCAAAGCTGTCTTTATTGAAAAAGAAACACAAAATACAATGCATGCTGATTTCTGATATATAGAAACATCTGTAAATAAAATATCACTGGGTCTTATGCTGAAGTCATGTAACACTGTCACTTTATAACTGCCACAAAATAGAAAAAAATTAATTATCAACATGAACATCATGAGCTGGAATTCTGGGAATTATACAACAATTTATTATTCAAAACATGCCTACTAACTGATCAGCCCAACCAGCGTGCCCATTGTAAATTGAGCAATACAGCAATAGAAAAATGTCCAATCACCAAAGTACCATTGACTTTGCCAGACTTTCTTCTATTAGTATATGGTAAAGAGGCATATATGTCAACTGTCCAGGTTTTTGCATCATATTTTTGATCTGCTTCTCATAAAACGTGTGGTTTTCTGACAAATCACTGAGGAGTGACATCACTAAATAATGGCATGCATTTCAGTTTCAGACTTCATAGCCTTCAGACAATACACAATAACATATATATATATATATATATATATATATATATATATATATATATATATATTGTTATTCTCGCACTTTCTAAGTTTATAGCAGCAACATTTGCAATCTGTCTCTATTTTGGAGCCTTTGTACCCCCCCTTTACTTAAGGCTTTGTCTACTTTCTTGAGCATGGGTGTAGGTATATAAGGATTTACCCACAGTTGGCTTTGTTTATTCACTTGGGCTTCAAACCTCGTGATCAAACCATGCCATCTGTGCATAAATCCTCAATATATCCACACCCACTCATCAATTATTACTTAATTATAGCACTGATTGATAGTTATTATGGAAAATTAAATTCCATTTTCATAAGCTGAAATTTCATTGACAGACTAAATACTGACATTCACAAATTCACTCAAAGTTTTTGAAACGTGTGTACTCTTATTATGTACCATCTGTTACCCGCATGGAACAGTACAACTCTTACAATAAATAAAATGTTTACCTCACATCTGTACCATAACTGCTTGTTGTTATGCTAAAGAACTCTTAGAACATTTCTTCCCTGACCTTCCCTGGGAATACACATTGCCTAGAGGATATTCCCAGTCAGCAAACAGAAATAAAGTATATAAATTAACTACAGCAGTTGAAAATAATAATATGAAGTCAAAATCTAAACAACCATGCACATGTTTAAGTGATTATTCAGTCCCTTGACCTTGTCTCAGTGGCAAGATTATAATATGTTGCAAAATCTGACTTGAAACATTACTGTACAACATACAATTTTATATTACATTTTATAAATGTAGCAGTCTCTCTGTCTCTGTCTCTCTCTCTCTCTGGTAAATAATAGCAGATTTAATACAATGTAGCATTTCTTACAGACAAAATTCAGAGCATGGAATAGAGACTCTGAAGTTCAGCTACTATCACTGAGCAGAAGAGAGTGCATTGATGGGACTGAACTGTAGTTATAATACCTAGCCAGGAGTTATTCTATGATGTTCCAGAGGAACTATGGAAAGGCTCAAACATGTTGTCCTCTAATGCATTTTAATGTCATCTGAGAAGACTCTATACAATTATGAAAAAAGAAAGTAGTCTATTACACCAGAAAATAGATATGATCTGTACATTGTTATTATACAGTGCATGTTTTTAATTTGAGTCCTAAAAAAAGAAAAAAGTAAAAACATGCATTATTATGAAATACTCTTAGAGACAGAGAATGGATTTTGAAAATATTTTAATGTAGTTTGGAGATGTTGTATTTTAAAATATAAAATTGTAGGGAGTTATTGTTTGTGTGGAAGTGTGTGAATGCATGCATGAGTGATATGTGTGTGTGTGTGTGCGTGTGTGTGTATGTCTGTGTGTGTATGTGTCATTCCAATAAAAACTGTGTAGAAGCTTTCATGTTAATGATTTACTGCCTGATTTTTTCAAAACATGGACATCTGCCTTAGCATATTAAGAAGAGAAATCTTTAACATTCGAAGAAAGACAAACAAACCTAAGGCATACATTAATAATCACATATTTGGCATATCTGGCATGTCTACTCACAGTTGCTATAAGCTTGCAAGTGTGTTATTTTGCCCACAACACAGAAAAACAGCCTTTCTGCACCATGATCACTGCAATACATCATTTCTATAGGGTCGCCATAAAAATAGAATTCTTTCTTTTCTGCAAAAATAAAGCCTATGTGGGGAGTACAGACCCTCAATGGGGGGAGTGTGGACTTGGCCCTTTAGAAACGCGGTCTACTCCTTTCTACTGAAAATAAAACATTCCACACAGAAAATAGTTTTGGGGGTAAAATGTCTATACAGGCAACCAATTATCATTCCAGAAACCATCGAAGAGATAATCATTTGTTTAGAAGGACTGTGCACCCCAGTACTGCACTACCCCTTTTCCTACTGAATACATTGGAATGATATGAGGTTTATTCTTCATATCAGATTAGACTCACTGACCTTCTGTTATAAATTACGGGCTATTAGAAAATAGCTTAACACTGTCTATATACACTGGACTGACAGGCAGTTTCCCCATATTATCATATGAAAAGGTTTAAGGCAAACAGTATGGATTGCTACAGAAACAACAGAGCACTGCAACATATATAATTACTGCAGTCATTGGGTAAAACATCTGTTGGATAATAAACCCGATTACCCGCGTTGGTGGTGTTGCGATTGCGTTGTCGCCTCACAGTAAGACGCTGCCCGGTTTGATTCCCAGCTAGATAGCGTCTTCTGCGTGGAGACATGGGTGAATGTGCATAACTTCGTTGAAGGTTGTGCGTCAGGGCTGGTAACTCGGAACGTAAAAATCAATTACCAATCATTAGCAGACCGGAGTTCCGCTGTGGTGACCCCTAACCGGGAAAAGCCGAAAGACGCAAACAAACAATAACAGTATAGTTACTCATAAAGGGTGTAAAAGTAAAAGAAGTTATCTTAAACTTCTGTGCATATGTCTTGCTCAAAAAGAGGTATACAAAGATTATCAAACAGAAAGAAAGAAGGGAAGAACGTATAAGATGAGAATGTGTTACTTACATTTAGAAACTGCTCATCTGTCATGTTGGAAAGTGTGTCACCAGGGAAACTCACAAAGACTGAACTCAAGGGAGCAGCAATGCAGCCGAGGGCAAACAGCCCGGCTACTGCTGTGCACAGACATATCACCTTCATGCTAAAGCACAAAATACAGATCTGCACTCAGGATGGAAGCTTTTTCAGTATTGAAATCTTGCTGTGAGATGTTTGCTGTTCTTCAAGCTGTGGAACTCAAATCTCTGTGCTTCTTCTGAGTTGCTTTGCTGCCTCCTTTTAAACCCACTAGCTTGCCTGTGACTCACCTGATCTCCTCCTCCCTTACACACTTCAATGACACTGCACTGCAAGGGAAATCCCATAATCAGACTTCAGTTTCCTGCCGTTGCTGTTGCAACATAATTCTGTATGTTATCCTAAAAATACCACTACCTGTGGCTTTTTTTCCCCTTCCAGCACTCAAAATGAATTATATTTCAGTTGCCAGTAAGCTGGAAGATTTAACAAGAGAAGTGGTAATGCAAGCATAATGTGAACAACTGTGCCCAGCAAAAACAAATACATGAAAAAATCCTGTATCATGGAATGCAGAAGTATTTTCTAATGTTTCTGAAATGTTGCAGAAAACTATGATACCTTTCACTAAAACATGTCTTAAAATGCTGAAACAACAGAAGCAGCCAAAATACTGCAATATGCCATGAAGCCAGAATCAGTTAACTGAACTATCTCCTCACTAAGCCTCTCTGTCTACACAAATGCACAGGTTTTGAAGGAATGAAAAGTTTTGAAGGAATGAAAATTTACCTTTTCTGCATCTATGTACAGAACAAAACTTTAGCTTTATGTTTACTAGTAGTATTTTTCATTTCTCTACTATGCTCCCTTCTGCAAAGAGTACAAATGTCATCCATAGTCAAGTGACTCTACAAACAACATTTTTGAAGTTGCTAACTCATGACCAGCTATTATTCCCTCAGTCCCTGGAGTCTGGAGACCATTGCAGATGGGTAAAGTGTGACTTGTTCACTTAGAAGGTATATTATAAATTGTTGATGGATCCACAAGCAGAACAGCTTTCCTGGAGAACCATAACTGCAGAATGACGATAAATGCACAGGAAAAGTAGAATATTACATTAAATATGACCTTAAATGACAGCACTGCACTGGTAACAATAATAATAATTATAATTATGATAATAATAGTGTTTATACCCATGTACCCAAGACACCTTAGTGTACATGAAATCATTAAGAAAGCTGGGCACTTTATACTGCACATGCAAAATACGGGTTTACTAAAACCCTTCTGGCAGTTATCACAGAGGACCAAGGCTATAAACTGATAATGAGCTGCTTCCTGCAGTCAAGGGTTTGATTCTCTCAGCCTCTGCCAGGCAGTGCTTTGGGGAAATTGGGCTGAGCTCCTCAATGATCTTCTGCACTGCATGCCTTAACAATGAATGGACTGGGTGTGGGGGGTATAGCTGCAGAGTGATGAGAAGTATTACATAAGGTAAATAAGTAGACCCCCCCCCCTTCAAAACAATGTAAATTAATGTCAGATAAAGAATACAATTCAAATTGTTGTAAGAACTGGGCAATATACTGAGATATCATTCCTTCTTAAATTTGTTAATTACTATTCAGGATATAAACCTTAACTTAATGTATGCATACTACTGAAATTCTTTACCACGAGTGATATTTATGGCCAACCAAGTATCATGTTGATCTAAGCTACTATAGGACCTCAGAAGACCCAGCAGCACCCCTGCCAGTGAGACAGTGTGAGGACTTGAGTCTCTAAGGAGTGCGTGGTCAAAGCAGAAATGTTTGGACAGACTGAGAATCAATCACATTCAATACAGTGGTCACCAAAGCTCACTGACCCACTGACCAGCCTTAGATCTTGCAACAGCTGCCATTCATTGTTTTTTACCACATTAGATGCTTAGTCAGAATTGGTGAAACAGATACCATGCTGTGAAGGTCACTTGTGTCTTGACATTCTGGCCTATCTTCGTAACACATTGTAGTGTTACTTTGCTGTGTTCAGTTTTCTTGTGGCTTGCCTCTACATTCCTAGTTACTGCATTGCCATGCTACCTTCCCCGGCCTGCCAGTACTATGCTGCTAAAATCCACTGAAAGTTTCTTATGGGACTCAGACTCAGTCCATGATGGTGAGAGTTACAAATCCTAACCTCTAGACCACCAGGGTCCAGAAATGTATTACTTGAACAAGTTATTTTATTATATTCATTAACTTCAACTCAGAAATTTAATATTGGATGATTTGAAGAGCTAAATGACCTGATCCTGACATTCCATGATGAAATATGCAATCATTACACAGCTTTGCATTTCATAAATGAACCTTTGAGGGCCCTTGACAGCATTCATAAGCAGTTTTAACAAAGACTAGTTAAAGACAAAACATTTGAAATAACAACTATCCTGCTGGTACTACGGGAAGACATACAAGTCTCCTGACTACGGTAGTGGTAGTTCAACTGAAAATAAGAGTATTTGATCTTCGCCTCTTACAACTGTGTAGGATTGTAGTCTGACCTGTCCTTTGTGTTTAAAAGGCATGCTGATTGGCTTTACTCTAAATTAGGCAAGGCAGCTACAAGTCTGGTCAAAGATCAGGTTCATAGGTTCATAGGTTGGCACTAGGCTATCGGCCCTAAGGCCTATGCAAGCCAAGCCATAACAATTCCCTGGAAATTTTTTCCCGCAATATTTACTTCTCTGGGCCCCTGTCTAGCAGGGTGACTGACATGATCCCCGGGGTGAATATCCTATCTCCCATCCAATCATCAAGGTTCCTTTTGAAGAGGGCCAATGAGGCACTCTGCTTGACATGTATGGGCAGTCTATTCCAGAGTATGGGGAGTCTCTGGGTCAATAACCTATCCCTCCAGCATGTTTTGTTCATTGTGATGATAAGGTTTAGATCCCTGGAGCATGTGGCTCTGAAGGATTGGAATTTCTTTAAGTGGAGCATGTCCAACAGCTCAGGGTTTGACATGGCCTTGTATGTTAAGCAGAGATTGCCTCTGAGTAGACGATATGCCACACAGTATAGCTGGAGTTTTTTTAGACGGTCAGCATATGGCATCTGCTTTAGGCCTGTGATTCTTTTAGTGAGGTATTTCTGTGGCCTTTCCAGCTGTTGCAGATGTCTTGAGAGGTACATACCAAATGGGGCATTATACTCTATAATGGGTCTAATGAGGGATGGGTACAGTGGGACAATGACCTCCTTTTTCTGGATGAAAAGCCCTTAGTGATAAGGTGTGCCACGTAGAAGTATTTCCTGACTGTTGTGGCGATGTGGTTATCGAAAGTGTGACCACTGTCCACTTGTGTCCCTAAGTCTCTCATCACACTTTTGATGTTTAGTGTCCTGCCACCTATGTGGTAGTTCATGGGTACATGTTTTTTTTCCAAAGGGGATAACTATACATTTGTTGGCATTAAGCTTGAGCCCATGGCTCTGGCACCAGGCATCTGTTTCTGTAAGGCCCTTTTGTAGAATATCCACATCATTTGGGGATTCAATAATGGCTCCCAGTTTGCAGTCATCTGCAAACTTTGTTAGCCAGAGTCCCTTGGTGTTGGCCTGTATTTCAGAGATGTAGATGCCAAACAAGAGTGGTCCCAGGACTGAACCCTGAGGTACTCCACTTGTCACTTGTCTGGAGCTGGATTTGGGGTCAGCTACTTTTACAGTCTGGGTTCTGTCAGTAAGCCAGTTGGCAACCCATCGAGTGACATAGGGATTTATGCCCAGCTTAGTAAGTTTATCTATGATTCCAGAGTGGGTGATGGTGACGAAGGCCTTGGCGAGGTCCAGATAGGCTGCATGGACCGCCTTACCCTCATCCACAGCTCTGGAGACCGATTTGAAGAAGTCAATCAGATTCAGGAGACTAGATCAGCCCTTCACAAACCCAAATTGGGTGGGGTCCAGTGTCCGGAGGTTGCCATTGTCTTTGTTTATAAGTTCCATGGTAATGCGTTCCATGCCCTTGCAGATCAGGCTTGTCAGAATGATGGGACAGTAGTTCCCGGGATCCAAGGCGGATCCTCCCTTGTGGAGTGGGATAACTGTAGCACGAAGCCTGAGGTGAGACTATGATTAAACATGACACTTAGGTGGGGTGCCAGTTCATTTTGTAGTTCATGTAGTACACAGCCTGGGATGTCATCTGGTCCCATGGATACTGTATTCTTAGCTTTGGAAAGTGCTGTTTCTACCTGTGTGGCTGTGATTATCGGAATTTGGCAATCTTTTGGTATTGAGATGGGCCCTTTAGGGGGTGAGAGGGGAGTGAAGTTGGCACTAAATTGATCTGCCAGGATATTGGCAATATCCTTGGGATCAGTATATTTAATGCCATTCTGTTGTAGCTCAGAGCAGATCTGAGCATTGCCATTTAGATTCTTGACATAACTATAGAATGCCTTGTGGTTGTCTTTGGAATCTTTGGAAATTTTATTTTCATAACTAGCTTTTGAGGATTTTATGAGGGATCTCAGCTTCTTACTGAGGCTGGTGAAGGAGTTTTTTGCATCTTGGGATTTTCCTCTTTTCTGCAACAGTTTCTTCTTTCTGATGTATAGTTTGTTTATAGTAGGGGACCACCAGATTGGCTTCCTTTTTTTGGAGAAGAGCATCTTGGTTCTATTTGGGATGGCACGATTTATGCATGAGTGGATGTGCTCGTACAGTGCCTTAGTGTAGGATTCTGCAGTCGAACTTCCAGATCCCGTCTGCATGGGTGTTGTGAAGTTTGTCACTTCTGACTTCAGTAGCATGAAGTTGGCTTTGGAGAATTTTTTTAAGGTTTCCTTACCTTACACTGTTGTATAGCCTTTGAAGAGGGTAACAAATGGAATGTATTGCTTTCCACTATAATGAGTTGCTTTGTTTTTTTGTATTTTTCTAAGCCCATCATAACTAGTTTCCAAGCCTTACAAAGTATACTCTTTGTTGTGTGTTTCATCTTTCTTTGACAAATCTTTGCAGTCCAAGCCAAGAATGTTTAAGTAAACAGAGCATATAAACTTCTCCTTTTGGATTCCCACAGTGTGAAATTCCTTTTAGAAGGAAGTAAAATAATCATCCAACTCTAATGCTTTGTGGATACATTGAGAGTAACACGCAAGTGCTAGGAATGACGCTGCGTAAAACTGCTAAGGAATGATGCTGTGTAAAACTGCTAATGTAATATTGTTTATATGTCTGTAGCATAGTACAGGTTACTGTTAGTGTGTGGTCCATAATATTGTGTGCATGTACACTGCACACTGCTTCTTATGTGTTCCTGTTAGTCTTTATCCTATATAAGTAAAGTGTACAGTTCTACCCCATGGCAGACTAGAAAAGTCTAATGGATAAGCCTACCAAACTAGTTAACAAAGACAACTTAATAAATTACTTAAATGTTGTTAAAGAGTGGTGAGGTACTTCACTCTGTGCCATCACACTGCCAAAATCAGTTACCTAGTACATTCAATGGTACCATATTGTTCTGTGTGCCAATAAAATTCCTGTCATATGGTGTCATTATAGCATAAGGAAAAGTCATCAAAAGTTGCTGCTTGTCTAAGATTTCTGTTACGTTACCATTTTGTATTTTTTAAACATCATCTCATGATAACATGAGTTGAATAAAACAAAAGTATATGAACACTGTCAGTAGAAGAAGGCCATTTGTTTGTTGAGTCTATAAATGTGTATAGATGACAGTAGTAGCAATTATGCCAACCTTCCATTCACCTTTCATCACTTCACTCTGGCATCAGCACTGTTCAACTGTCAGTCCTCTCTCTGTATTCAGTTGTCCCCAAGCCCTTGTGTGTGCAAATATTTGAACCTAGGATCTTCTAAATTACTGATCTTTAATGTAGTTATGTAACCTATGAGCTTTCAAATAAAAAAATGAAGTTACATTTCCTAAAAATTCATCTTATTTACTTGTTGAGTCAAATGTGTTCTATAAGATGTACCCAAAGAAAAAAAAAGGAATATTACTTATTTGATCATTTATTCATTCATTCATTTATTCCATATGTTTAATCAGATGGTTGCACTGTATACAAAGTGCACTTTTTTCGGAAGACAAACTAAAAGTATTACACTTATTTACAGGTCAACCATACTATTGTGTTTAAAGGCAAACACAAACGTTATTTTACTCATAGCAACCTAGAACCAAGGTTATTTTCTTTCTTTTTTTCTTTCTTGTCCCGTGTCTAGCAGACAACAGCTTTTGTTGGATGTGATTACGTCTGGGCATTAAGTTCAAGGCTGCTTGATTTTCAGTATGAATTTGACAGACCCTAAAAGTATGTTATCTCCACCACACATCTGTATAGTAAATTCATAAATGATATACAGAAGCAAGGTTTTAATTTTTATGTTTTTTTCCCCAAAATGCCCTAATTTAAAAAAGGCATGTTTCTTTCAGCAGCATGAGAAGCTCATGGGTTTACATTATTCTATAACTTACTGAAAGGAACTTAGGTGTTTTTTATCCAGATCTTCAAAGTCAAGATAAGTGTGATTGCATTGAAACTAAATCCTGTTGTATGATTACAACTTGCCCTGGAGATGTTATAAGGCACTGGCTATACTTCTGGAAACAAAGTGCCATATCACAGCGAAATCTGCACTTTCAAAGCATAAACAGTGTGTCCATTAGATCTCCAAGAACTCATCATGTTATGATAGTGATATCCATGCTAACTTTTGTTTTAGATTATCAAACTTTAATCTGGGAATTAAGGCTCTTGAATTCTGCCACTGAAGAACTTTGTGAGATGTTAGGCTATCAAAGTTGACTGCATATTGAGGCCTGTAATATGTGACTGGCTAGCCCGACAGAAGTGCAACAATGTAAAAAATTAAGTTATAGGAGGAGTGTGGAGTAGATGCAAGTACAACAAAATGGCTGACATAATAGACTGTGCGCAAACATAGCCTAGATCTGGGTATGATTCCCACTATCTGTCTTTACACACAGCATGATTGTCTAGGTCACTCAACAAAATCAAAGCTGACAGGTTATCTCTAAAAATAAGTATCTGTGTTGTTAACCCTGTTTAAAAACAAAATAAAACTAAATAAATAAAAGCAATGTAATCATACTCCTCCCATCAGGTCTTTTCATTCTGATTTTCTATAGGAATCTCTTTGTCTACCTCAGTTTAATATTCTCCAATGTCAATGCCATTCGGTTATCTTCCCCAAAAGTTGTATAACCTGGGCATTTTATGCAAACAGGCTATTACTTTTGTCAAATTACCAAAAAGATGTATGCAAATAATTTTGATGTCACTTTAGGGGTGGGGTTCATTCTTAAGGATAGGGATAACTTACATAGTGCCTCTACCTAAACAAATACATATACATGACCAGTTAATAGTGAAGTATAGAGAACTCCTAAGATGTTTTGTTTCCCCACCACCCTAACAGTCAACCCTAAAGAGATGGGTTATCATATTACAATAAAAATTCTTAATACAGGAAGGTTAAGTTTATCAGTAGTGGGATCCTGTCATTTAAATGGGTGCTTTTATATTATTGTCATTTAAATGGGTGCTTTTATATTATTGTCATTTAAATGGGTGCTTTTATATTATTGCCATTATTACTTAAGATTTAATATCAAGTGCCCATCACAGCAGAATATATTGTGTTCATGATGATTTGCCATTTTTTGCGTGAAGTTGTTTTTATTTGACTTGGTAGAGCATGTGTTATTCTGCAGCTGATGCTGGACTTTTGAGCAGGAGCCTTTAATATCAATATAGTTCTTATCTGATGTCTCTGGTTGCTCAGTAACATTAAGCCACATAAAGTTTAGCTGCAAGCAGAGTTTAGGGTGAGCAGTGGCAAAATATTACACAAGATGCTGGATCACATTGCCCCATTCAGGTTTTTTGGCCTCTTTCCAAGACTGTACTGCTATTGAAGGTAGATTTACGTATGGGAGGTGTGAGGGCAAACCATGTTGGTTATGAAACACTGAAGTTAAGACATTTTTTTTTATTAATTTCATTCATTCATTATTTATTTATTTCTATCTTGCAAGCACCTGCAACCAGACTTCAGTGCTCTAATCACTCACTTTCCAACTTTGGAACAAAGCTATGGAAGGATCTTCAAAAAGGAAAAAAACGTCAGAACTACAGTAAGACACCGTCAACTGGAAAACGTACTAATCACAAACAGGCAGATTTATTTACAAATCGTTTACAGAACAAGCATGTTTTCACTTTAGCTTTGCTTGAGAGAAAACGCATTTGTTCTGTAAATATCTTGTAAATAAATTAACTTGTTTCTCTGCCATGGTGCTTGATCCAGATTTTGCTTTATTGAAAGATCTTCCCTCATATTTTAAAAACTTTGCTAACTACTCCTCCTTTGGGGTACAACATAAGGAACATCTCACAGCACAAGCTATTTGTAAATACTCTGCTTCAAGTAACATAACCTAATCAATCTACTCTCCAACACATCCTGCCTATCATTTTCACTACAGTATCCCTTCTCTAACTCTTAATATGGCGCTACTCTAACTGATGTAAAATTGTACATAGTGGTTTCTGTTGACTACCTTCATAAATCACTTTTTCTATTGTAAATCAACCATTCCTTTGTTTTTAACATGCTCTTTTTATTGCATAAATTATTTTTATGTTTTTGTCTACTTGATGTGTGTTCACATTCTGGGCTGAGACTGAAATTGTTCCAATAGGATTAGTGCTCCATTCCAGTTAAATAATTATATAAATAAATATGTTTATTTATATAGATTTTGTGCCCTGCTGAGCACAGTCAATTGTTTTTGAGCCTTTGAAGCACTGCCATGAATTGGTCATCAATAACATGCCCACTACTGACCAAAGTGTCAGCATTAACTTGTTTCATAAAGGTGACAGTGGTCATAACAAGAAACAATAAGTAATCATCAAATACTGTGAAGAAAATCAATAGGTAAGTAAGGAATATATGAACCACAACCAGCTGAACAGGATTTTTAGCAATAAATAGGATGTGCTGGAGGGATAGATTTCTGTCCCAGAGACTTCCCATGCTTTGGAACAAGATTCCAATCTACATTAGGCAGAGCTCCTCACTATAACACTCTTCAAAAAAAACCTTGACGAGTGAATGGGAAACAGAACTTTTACTCCGGGGATCACTTTAGTGGCTCTGCTGGACAAAGGCACAGGGAACTAATCTAAGGGGGCGACGAAAGCCAACAAATTCTGGCTAGGCTTATAAATGCCTTCGGGCAGATAGCCTAGTACCTACCTATGAACCTATGACTTGCTTGAATACTCTCCTAATCTGTATTTCTCTAGACTAGCCTATGCATTAGACAAGAACTGTTACAGATTTCCAATAAATTCCTTTCCCGATGGAACTTACAGTTGCAGCATATACTAAAGTTGGCTAACATATCAGGAAATGCAGTTGCTTTAGTAGTTTCTGATATTTGAAAGGAAAGCTTGTAGATATCATGACAAATCTTCACATATAGCAGCTTAAAACCTACATCTGGTCATAGATTACGACAACCGTCCATTATTTTAATGCCAGAGTCCTTCAAAAGCCAGAGTATACCATATGCAGGAAACAACAGACTCAGACCTCTGTCTGATACGCCCAAAGCTCTATTTATTTCTTCTGGGAGCAGGAGTGGTATTATAACTAGGTTTAGCTGGTATCCCATATGGTCCTGGTTAGCATAAGATCCCTTATAAACAAATCACAACCTCACTTTCTGAGCAGAGTAGATATACATCTCCAGTAAAAGAATATATGTACATAGTTTAATAAAATGTTTTTAAACTGCAAAGAATATATGTACACACTAGGAAATAGGGCAATAAGTAGCTGTCTGTTGTATCAGTCAGGAAACATTAATCACTCAAGATTCCGTATCCAAAAAGAACATACAGGGCTGATGAACTAGTCATTTCAGGTACAACAATGTACTGTAGCTAGAATTTCGAATAGGTACTCCCACACCATCTACTGAAACCGGTGCCCTTCAGAATATTAAACAGACTCTATAACTTTAAACTGGACCTTTGATCAACCCAGATGATAGAGGACTTTACCAAGCCTTGCTGCCGTGATTATGGAGGCTTAGAAGTAGATGTGCTGCTCAGGAAGTTACACCTAGTGTTCAATGTTCTCCATAAACTCAGACTTGGGGGAACAGCTATCTTATACCAAAAAAATTGCAAAAGGAAATGGAACTCTCTTGACCACTGTGTGACTTGCTCAAACCTTAATCTGCTGAAGCTGTCTTGCTGAAATATGTAAATATCTTATAGAAATTACTTGAATTACTAGAGCACTACAGGAAAAACATTTCATCTTGAATATAATACATCTATCTTACAACTATATAGCTTGTTAAAGTACAGCGGGTTCAATCCTTTAATAGTAATTGGGAGGGAAAACATGTAGTCTCCCATTATCCATTCTGTGATACCTGCTTTATCCAGTTTAAGGCTATGGGGGAGATGAATCTCATCTCAAGGCACAGAATAATCTTGGACAGGGTGGGAGTTTACAATTGAATGTGCACACCAAGTATCTGTAGTTTATAGCTTGACAGGGAAAAGACACTTTTTTCTGGGAAGTTTTGCCAGCAAAATTTTGTCAAGGAGAGTTGATGTAACAAAGTACAGGATGACACATAATGCATGGCCTTTAAGCCAAAACTAGTACATTCAATGTTTAGAAAGAATATTATTTAGCTAATTAAGTAGATGATTTGTTAAAGTTGTTTGTAGTCTGTTTCTATTTTAATTTGTTGATTCTGCGCTTATTTATTATTTAACGCAATTCATAAGGCATTCTGTGTTTAAATAACATTACTGTTCGTTGCTAATGAACTTAGAGAGGTAAACTTCCGCAGATTCACTGATGACAATACACTGAAAAAGTTTTATCTTTTGGTGTTTGAGAGAATTTTTACATGTGGCAGTGATATGTCACAATTTCCAGTTTCTCTGACTTGCAATGGCTTCAGAGTTGAAAATAGATAATTAAAAATGAGGGGGGGCATAATCCTTCACATAAATGTGAATTTACTCTATTTTGTTTGGTTTCAGGAGAAGGATTTTTATCTTATTTTATTTTATTTATTTTTGTTTCTCTGCACCACTGACCCTCAGACCTCTTTCCTCATGATGGGGCAAGACTGCAGCCACTGGGAGGACATCATCCAATTAGTCATCAAAAAGGTTTTCGCCTTTGTCCTGCAGATTTCCCATGCATGTGCATATAGATGGCCATGGAATCCTGTACTTTGTTAAGTAGTGCTTTGATTAAAGAGAAGGTCATTGATTTGTTTTTGTTGATTCACCTGTTTTATCATAAAGTATTTCTGAATGTAGTGAGACTGTACAACACTGGTGGCAATGAAGTTTCTCCTTACCCAATACTGTATCTTCTTTTTTGTGTTAGTCAGTGATTTAAACTAACATTTTTTGTTTGTTTTTTTTGTTTGCTTTTTGGAACTTGCCCCAGTAAAAAAAGAGGTTGAGTGAGCACTGCGCCTTGCAATGGTGAGTCGTCCACTTCCAGGAGTTCTGTTACCATCAGAAGGGTCTGTCCCCTTTACATGCAAGTGCCTTCATCAGATCACTGGTCTCCACAGGACATGTGCTCCTTACCACCACCCAAAAAGAGAGACTACCAGGCATTGCCTCATCTCTCCTCTCCCATCCCCAGGCAGCACCCGAGACTCTATTTGAACCTGCAACATCTAGTTTATAGTCAGTGTTTTATTCCTCTGCACCATTGGGCTAGTTGATGTAAAGGTCTTAAATGAATCATATTTTGATGAACTACTACACACACAGCAGTCATATATCTGTTTGAAATGCGCCAGATAAATAAATTACATTTATATCTGATACATTATTACTGATAACAAGAACATCCCCGTAGCTCAGCCTGCTGTTCTTTTGTAGCATTAACTGTGCATATGCAACTTTAGATACATGACTAGAGAGTCTGCACTATCTCCCAAATACTGTCCTTGCACCATTCCAAGGGTTATTGCCACTTATACTCTGGCAAGGGTTTAACCCGACTGACGAACACTGCATATGAATTCAATAGCTGCACGTAGAGCACATATTAGTGCAGATGGCAAAAATATTTCAAAAATGGTCTCTGTTTTCTTTGCTAAGCAGAAAAAATATAGGAGTGAGTTTTTTAGACAGCAATGTCATTATAAATAATGTTTAATTTATATTTTAGCAATCTACTTTGTTTTCTTGCATAATGCATCCAGCTTGGGTGCGCATATACAGACTTTTATTCATTTTAAGCTGCAACATCAACCGTAATTGTAAGGTACATTCTCTTTATGCACTGAAAATGCAAAACACAGACTGTGCCGTTAGTGCACAGTTTATTTTGCATTACTTACAACACTTTCACTGGTGTCCATACATGTTGTGCCTCTCTGTGATGACCCACTAACTAATTTCTTTTTAAAGTAATGCTGCTTTGTAAAATAATTTACAAGTGCACTGTCATGGGTGGTCAATATATTTACTTATGGTGGGAAGGGCTGTGGTTTGGCCACTGAAGTTGGGCATTCTTGAATAAATAGTGTTTGCACCCAAAGCAAATTGCGGATTGCACACTCCCTGTCATGGTGTATAGCTTAAAAATCCAACACTCTCCCCATACCTCTCAATGTCTTTGCTCAGGAATTTTGGACAAATCCAAAGATAAAGTAGGACAAAGGGACAAGTTTTCAATATTATTATAATTCACATTAAAAGTTAATAGTGCAACAGCTTTTACGTCAAGATGCTTTTTTTTTAAACAAGAGGCATGAAACTCTATAAAGTCTGGTAGCACTGACTGATAGTAATCCTCAGTGATTCACCAGAAAATCAAAACGTTTGTGATGGGCAGGGCAAAAATACGAGGCAAAATCATGGTTATTCTTCAAAATTTTGGACAGATGAGAGGTATGACTCGCCCTCAAAGTTCTAAAATTCTTGCAAGGTCCAATTGAAAGCATGAGTAAAATTAGCAGTCCATACAATTAATGAAATTTAAATTTGTGTCTCAGAAAACTTATGGAATTTTTAACATTTATAATTCTCAACTACTGATTGTTGTCGTTATGGCCTAAATTAAGAAACAAAGCACTGCACCCCTTACTTGTTTTTATTGTTGTATTATTAACTG